>NW_010335380.1:1787-49438 GCF_000700745.2 Antrostomus carolinensis
TCAGCAGTGGACAGGTACGGTTGGACTCGATGATCTCAAAGGTCTTTTCCAACCAAGCGATTCTATGATTCTATATATACTTCACATATATATGTAGTGTAATATTTGGTGATAAAAAACAAAAAGGAAAAACATATTTGCCTTTCAACTGATGGATGCTCAAATATTATGGCAATGAAGTGCTTGCAAGGAAAGAGTACACCTGTCCCTCCTCACCCATAGGGGAAGGAGTAAGACATCCCAGTGACTTCTCCAAGGTAAACAAGCACATGTTCAACACACCCTCAACAGTCTGTTAAAAACTCAGGTTACACTTGTTATGACACCATGAAGCTGAAGAATCCTCAGAGAGAGGGACTCAAGAAGGTTTCCAAACACTCGAGAAGGAAGGCAGCAGTAAGGAGACACTTGTAACAATATTCAGTGGGGTTAGGAAGAGAATTTTCAACTTGCGATGCAATATTACTGCAAATACTTCTGATAACGCTGAGAAAAAGAAACTGCATTGGTAGGATTTCCTGGGGGGAAAAAAGGAGTTGTGCATGCTTTGTTTGTTACGTACTTTCCCCTCTAAAAGGAATGCCCAGCACATTCATATACAAAAACTCTGCAGAAAACAGAAAAACAACTATAAGAAGATAAAATGAGCTCTCATAAACCGCTCCTCATGGTCACTAGATAAGCTACAAGAGACAACACAATATAACTTTTCCTTACGAGACATTTCTGAGGAGAGATGAAGAAATACTATATATAAATAAATGATTTCATATTGAAAACGCTTCACAAGCAACTCAGCTTTATACCACTGCTGGTCAGGGTGGAGGTACAGGGTATGGGGTGGTCAGGGAAGTCACAGAAAACGGAGCAGGGAAAGGACCTCACAGGGGTGAGGAACACTGGATTAAAGCATGTCAGGACAGTCCAAGAAATTATGTCTACACAATGTACTGACATAACAGAGAACAGGGGTCCAGCAAACATACTGAACAGCAGAAATTCAACTGTGCAAATAAGGTGTTGGTTGCTCTCTTACTCACAGACCTCACAATTGTCCTTAAACACTTTGCTCCAGCAGTGCAAAATGTGTTCAAGCCATTTCCTCTAGTTCAGTAGAAACAGAACAGTAGAAGTGCAGTTTAACTCGATGTTTGGGGAAACAGTACACTCAAACGACAGCCAACAATTTGTCAAGGCGTGCAATCTAAGCATGTTTATTTGCACGCTTAGAACTGTAAACACAATTTAACAAACAAAACCCTGTTTAAGTACATATTCAACAGGTTATGTGGAAAAATTCTTACTTCAGCTTCTATTCTTACTTCAGCTTCAATTTGTCAATTATATTGCCTAATTTTACATGAAAAAAATTTAGAAATGTGTTTTGAGTTAAAGCAAAGCCACCCACTCATGACAAACAGAATGGTGCCAGACCAACACGTCGCAGATGCCATGATTTCCACACTGCCTCTGTGCAGCTATAAACTGCACCCATCAAGTCCTCTCATCAAAGAGGATCCCAGCTTCCACCACCTCTTTGGTCCCAGAGCCAAAGCTACAAGACCAAAGCTACGTTCCTGACTTCACCCAAGACACCAATGCAATGCATACCTGCACTGAGACAACCAAAGCCATCCTGGTCTTCCTTCTGTTCCCTTAAGAAATGGTGTAGAACTTAAAAAAATAAGAATACCATGATTCCCAATTTACTTAAGAAGACTAAATGTGTGTACCGGGCAAAGAAGCCGCAGTCTCCAGGACTCAGGGTATGAGGAATCACAGAACTTGCAGCAAAATAAGAGAGCTAATAGGGGAGTGAGTTCAATGGGACTAGTAGGTCTACACATTTCCACCTCTTCCCCGTGCAATTCCAGCTATAGGGCAGGGGGAAAAAAAGGGGGAAAAAAAAAAGTAAATCACTTTTTTCTGCCATCTCTGAACAGGCAGATCTGCTTTCAAATTAAGCAAATGCTCTTTGAACAATTTATGTCCTTTAGTCACATCTACAAGCAGGAAAAGTGAGAAATAAGCAAAACAGACCAATGAAACATTTATGGAAAGGCTGTCACCATCAAGGGCATCCATCTGAAAATTAGAATAAATAACACTTCTCACAAGAACATCATTTCTCATGCATGAGACTATTTGCAGCTATTTGGCCACACAACATATCAAAAGCTTTCCAACTCCCAGAAATTACAGCCATACCAAGATACTGAATATGACTCGTAACCAATTTTATGGTTGAGTACTTTTCTTACACTCTAAGAAAACAACTGTGCTAGGCATATATTCATCCTCGTTACAGTGTTTCAAATAATTAACCAAAAGCTTCAAAATAATTTATAGTTGAAATTTATTACTAAATAGAGACACACAGGATATAAACCAATGTCTAGCTTTAAAGGCAGTAATAATAATATTTCACTCAAAACCAGGGCAACTTCTGTATTTTAACTGAGCAGCCATGAGGGAAAGTAAGAGTTGCTAAAAAACATGACCTTTACCCACACCATGTATGATGTTTTTTTTCTCCAACACTTGCAACAGTCACACATTTTTATTCAGTATTCCCCCCTCCTCTAAACTATTCCAAAGAGGTAAGATCAGATGATACACTGTTAGAAACATTCCACCATGCATGGTTGTGTAAATCAAAATATTACCACAAGTCATTCAGATCAGGCTTCAGCATACAGATCCCAATGATTTCAACACAGAAAGCCAACATGCTTAACCTTGGACCAAGGTCCTGGTGAATCAGCATCAAACCCCTCGGCAGTTTTATTGAAGTGCTGCTCTAAACACAGTTGTGAGTGATGTAGAACACCTATAGGTCTGGTTCAAGGTTTTGCTGTGACACTGAGGAAACGCTGGATTAACAACTAGGCACGTCTGAGGCTTTTAATTTTAGACTCTGAACTGAGAGCTTTCTAATCTTGATACCTGTCCCTTCTAAATCCTTTTTTAATATCCCACTTATCATATTTAGTTGTGCAATTCTTTACTTCCTTCAGTGCCAAACATCCCTGAGGTCAGTGACAGTCATTGCTTGCAGATTTTTGGCTAATTTGCTGTACATAACCTGAAGCAACAGTTAGGCTGGGCTATGGCACACGCTTCCCTAACGCTGTTCAGAACCTGATTAGACTTGTTTTAACCTCTAAATTAATGACCATTCTGCAGAATGCCAAAACTGATGATTAATAGCTTTATCCTTTGTACTTTTTTTTTTTTTTTATTGTCGTTTTCTCCTTTCCATCTGACTTCCTTCCCCCAAAGCCTCTGCTATTCCAAAAGGGGAAGCCTGCTCCATAAATGAAGTTGGTTTCTGTGCTAGTCTGCTGGCACTGTCACTGCCCAACAGACTCACACCACCTCATGAAAGACATTGTAAGAAATAAGGTGAGGGAGGAAATGTACAAAGAGGTCCTTGCTTTCCTTCAGCCAGTCAAACCAACTCCAAGGTCCTTGTTCTACTTCTCCACAAACATCATTTCTACAAAACCCACCAGAGTTTGCATGCCAGCTCAGGTATGGCCAAGTCAACAACCCCAGTGACTACATTGAGTGAATACTGCTGTTATAAACACAAAAAAACCCCCAAAACCCCACAAGACAGCATGGGGTTTTTGGAGGCATTAAATTTTTATTTTTCTTTAAAATAACCATTTCATGGGTGTCTAATTCAGCTCTTTGTGCTTCAGCAAAAAGAGGGGGCAGAAACTCCTCCAGCAGTACCATCTGCCGAAGAAGCCAAAGCACAGAAAAGACAGCCTGAATTGAGCTGTAAGCCTGCTCCAGAAGGTATGACAGGAGCCATCACACACCTAGAACAAATTCAAGATGTGTATTAACCAAAGTAGATGTTTCTACTACATTGTAGGCTTTAATAATATGAACTAACCACTTCATTAGCACTTAGCAATGAAAATCGGATATGAAGATGATGGAGATGCTGCCGTTCTCAGAATCTAAGAAGGCCTGTGCTAAAGGTTAAAGGTGGCAAGTCTTGACAGTTAGATTTAGAGGTCCTAGGTTTAATGACCCTTGTCAACACACATCTTAGGCTGTTCAGAGCTAAGACCTTCCCGACAGGACTGAGAATTAACACTTTTCTTTTGACAAAACACTGACACATTCTTTCCACAGAATCCCAGAATGGCCTTGACTGGAAAAGCCCTTTAAGATCATCGAGTCCAACCATGAACCCAACACTGACAAGTCCCCGACAAACCCACGTCCCTCAGCACTATGTCTTAGGGAGCAAGCAAAAGACTCTAGTTTAGGTCAGTACAAAAAGTTTACAGAAGGGAAAAAGCGCATAGCTGAAGTTATACCAAAATACAAACTGAAGAAAACTTAAACCCCAAAAACATAATTTAATCCTGCGGTATATCTTCCTAAATTTCAGCTCCAACCTCCAACAAACACTTGCCGTGAATGCAGAATTTTTCTCTGTCACACATCCTATGGACAGTTTTGGACAAGTAATTCATAACAACCTGTTCCTGTGGCCCTTGAAAATTTATTTTCAGAAAACTGAAGTTTGCTTGCCTCAAGATGCGATAGGGACTTGCTTCTGAAATTCCTTCCTGCTTCTTCACATAACGTTCCTGATATTTAGTTTCTTTTTAGTGCCTTGCACAGAATTTGAGCTCTTTAGTTGGGTTTGAGTAAAATCCTTACATATACAAACGTAACTTTTGTTAGATGCTGTCCTGAAAGCACAAATACTTACACAAAAGCTGCAAATCAGACTCCATAAAAACACTAACACTACTGAATCTCCAATCAGCAGTCCTCCTAGCAAGAATGTATACAAATGCTAATGTTCTCCAAAACTGTGCCAAGAATTTTAGCCTAATGTCTTCCATTAAATAAGATCAGCTTCACAAAACATACACCAGGTCTGGGTTCTGGATGTTCAGAACAAAACGTCAGTAAATTTGCAGAAAAATGTTTTATACTCTCCTCTGCCTGCTTAGTTTATCCTTAATTTCAGGGAAGCAGAATAATTGGCTTATCATATATTCTGCCTCCTCTGAGTTCCAGAATATATAGTGGATCCAGCAAGAAAGCTTTAAGGTGTATGGGAAAGAACGCCACGTTACATATTAAGTAGCTGCCTGTTAATTACGGTACTGTCTCAGAGCATCAGAAAATCCTGTACAATTAATGATTTCAGTAGTTCTGGGAAGGGCAGAAAGCCATAGTCCCTCACAGCTTGCCTTAAAAGCAAGAAGTTTTAAAAATGGAGGAGATGACAAGGGCGCCTCTTTCGAGTTACAACCTTCAGTTAAGCATTGCCTTTAAAGACTGAAGGTGAGTGTGGAAACAACAGAGCTCTCTTTAAATGTCATTATGTCAAAGACATCCAACTTTCTATTTAGCAAGCCCACCAAATCATCAAAAATATCCTACTTTTGAATGTCAGTTGGAAATTGCAGAAAAACAGGCTTTGAAAGGAATCTCTAGAAATTAACTAGTCCATCTCCCCTGCCCTGAGGCTTGGTCAATACACCTATAACGTTCCGGAGAGATGGTCACTGTATATTCAATACGTTCTCCTCTATTCTCTCCAACTAGTCTATGTCTTGAAGAATCTCATTCCAAATGGAATAAAACCTATTTATTAGGCAAACACCATGCTGGGCATAACATTCCACTGCCAAGTCCACATGAAATGGAGTCCTCCATCCATCTCTCCAGAACAGCCTTACTAAAGCTAAAAGAGCAGAGAAGGTGTCACCAATTTGCACGAGGACACGTTATTTTGTCAAAAGAAGGAAATTAGATTTGTTTGTCACAAAGCAATCTTGACAAACCCATGTTTGGGTACTACTAGTATCAGCTAAGCATTTACAAACCGCTTATTTGTCCCATTTTTCATCTGGGAACTGAAGCTGGCCTATATCTAATGAAGTTTTCTTCCTCATTTTCTAAACTTCCCCCTCACTTCCCTGGAAGAAACTGCTAAAAGGTCAAAATCATGACTATGGAAATTCTTCCAGACTGAAAGCAAATGTCTAGCAACTTTAAAACTGCATCGACCAGTTTTAAGAATCACAGTCTAAATTTCATGATCTGGGAAAAAACCCACAAACTTACTGAAGTGCTCTAATCTGTTCTATTTTAGCACAAATTCTTACTCTACTATCAGTTGAAGTAACTGCATTAGCCATCTGATCACAAAAACTTATTAACAAAAAGACAAATGAAAAGGTACTAAAAGGTTCACTTTTTCTTACTGTCATCCCCTTTCCATCCCCAGAAAACATCAGTGAACAAGGAACAACTGGTTCCAGGGGAGCTCAAACCCAGAGCCTGCTGTGCTAAACCAAGTGTAATGATTGCTTCACAGATGCACCTATGAAATATTTCAGATCTACCATGTGAAACAAAGTGGTTGTAAAAGCAAATTAAATTTGAATGTTTTATTCCATAAATATACATGATATATGATTTTTTTGGTTTAAGTTTACTACATCAGATAGTTAATTGGCCAAACCTGCCTTTAATTCAATAGGACCCTTGTGCAATACTGGATTTTGTCACTTTTACTCAGAAGAGCAGCTCTAAGGAGGTTGATTTTAATAGACCATAGTGGAGATGAATTATAACCTTGATTATAACCATGTATCTTCATAATGCATTTTCACAGACCATTTATTTATGTTGCTTTGTCACACTGGATTAATACACAAATCGAACAGGCTAACAATGAGAAATGTCTACCACAAGTTAAAGCGACAGAGGTGTTTCATATAAAGCTGCTGCTCCCAATGGAAAAAAAAACCCAACCTGCAGACTGAAGTGATGTTCAGCAGAGCAGCACTGGCAACCCAAGGAAGTGATCTGAGCAAAAGTCAGAAGAATTGTCATCTCAAGCAATTTTGTTGGTCAATACCAGAAAGGTGACCAGCTCACACTAGACATCTACATATTTGGCAAATGAATCTTGTTCCTTATTTTAGCCCATTGCACAGTGACTGCTCATACTTGCACATCTTCTCTGGAGGAGTAAATGGAAGATACTTTGAAGTAGAGAAGACCTCCAGGAAGGAAAGAGCAGGCTACCACAGACCTACAGAAAGGGAGAAACAATGTAAGACACCTAACATACACCAAACCGGTGTCTTCTGTTGTTACATCTACTTAACTTTGCATATGTTTAAGAAATGCTGCACATCCGTTCTGCAGAGAGTACTGCTGCAAGAACTGCCTCTCAAAGTCACGCAAAACCAACCATACCTGCACCCTCCTTCTTCCAAATACAAACGAGGATTAGATTTGCAGAAGAACTGCAACTTCACCATCACTACTAAAGATTTTTAAAATGTTCTCCTTTTGACCTGTACCAACAATACTTTCTCTCCTAGCTGTTCTAATCCAGTTTTCATTAGAAATACTCATTTCACTTTTCCTCTAGCACAGGAACAATATAGTACCAGAAATCCCTAGTTAATACCTTCAGTTTCTCACAACAGGAGAGTCAAAAAGCACATAACATATCATGAAGTGTAGTGACATGACCAATATTTAAGCGACCTTAAAGAAAATAGTCAAAAGACAAGGAACTGCATCCACTTACGAGATGTCAACCTGTGTGTTTCATGCAAAGCACCACTCCACTCTCTCTGATCCACCTCACTACAAAACACTCAGTTTAACATCACATTCCCTGTTTAATTATACTACTGAACTCTAGATGTAAAGTTAGTCTTCAGCATTAATTAATTCCGCCCAAATTACTCGCTGTCAGGATACACACAGGATTCCTACTACTTTATTTAAAATACTTCCATAGAGCAATTCACTATGAGGAGAACTCCTTCCACCTAAAGGCATCCGTAGCGAAGTCAAGATTAAGAAGACATGGTGCCCTCTGGCAAAGTCTTTTGGTCCAAGAAAGTCACTCCACTTTCCCTTTTCCTGATAATGCCTGTATCTTTCCAAGAGTTATCTGATGGATACAGGCAGCTCCAGCATTTCACATGCCAAGGATTTTGTTTCTTTGGGTACACACAATTTCATTTATAAAACCATAGACAGGTTTAGGTGGGAAGGGATCTTTCAAGCCCATCCAGTCCAACCCCCCTGCAGTGAGCAGGGACATCTTCAACCAGACCAGGTTGCTCAGAGCCCCGTCCAACCTAACTTGAATGTTTCTAGGGATGGGGCTTCTACCACTTCCCTGGGCAACCTGGGCCAGGGTTTCACCACCCTCTTTTACACTTTACACCAAAGTGTAAAAAATTTCCTCCTTACATTTAGTCTAAACCTCCCCTCATTTAGTTTAAAACCATCATCCCTTGTGCTAGTACTTGTACGTTCTTTATGTACTCATCATAAATGTACCCATGCCTCCTCACATTCATCTGGATAGCCTTATGCAGGAACTGCTGCAAAAATAACCTGCCAGAGTTCCACTCTGTAGTGTGGCAGTTGCTGATGTGGCACATGAAGTTGCCCTCTGCTGCTTAGTTTCAACCCTCACACACCTGAAGAAGGTGGTT
This sequence comes from Antrostomus carolinensis, assembly GCF_000700745.2. Lineage (NCBI taxonomy): Eukaryota > Metazoa > Chordata > Aves > Caprimulgiformes > Caprimulgidae > Antrostomus > Antrostomus carolinensis. Next base: position 10,307 of record NW_010335380.1, read on the forward strand.
TCTCAAGAGACTGTCTGTCTCACAGTGCAGGATAAAGCATAAACTACTTTCTATTTGTGGTTTATCCCAAGCCCTTGTATTAATTCGACATCCCTTCACAAAGAGGTCAGACCCAGTCAAAACGTCAGTTGATGCCAGATTTTCTTACAGATGAGAGACCTGCCTACCCATATGTGGTGGTTTCACTCCTTTGGCTGCTGCCAAACCCAGCTGCTCGCTCACTCTCCCCCCATCCAGGGAGTAGAGGAGAAAACTGGAAGGATAAAAGTAAGAAAACTCCTGGGTTGAGATAAAAACAATTTACTAATTGAAATAAAATAATAATTATAATAACAATAATAACAGAACATGAAAATGAGTGATGCCCAGTGCAGTTGCTCACCACCCGCCAACTGATGCCCAGCCTGTGCCAGCCAGAGATCCCGGAGCAGAAACAGTCCCCAAACCGCAATCCTGGGAGAGTGAGAGCCTGAGCCATCCCTGAGAGAATCCCCAGCTTTCCGCTCAGCCCTGGTTAACATACTGACCATGATGGGATATGAGATGGAATATCTCATTGGCAGAGCCAAATGCCAATTTGGGGTTTTGCTAATTACTACGCTTCTCCCTCCTAGTCCTAATGCAGCTGTGAACCAGCCAAACATAGTGACCTTGGGCCCCAGCAGCAACAAATAACATTAGTACTTGATCAACATTCTTCTCTTAACAAACCCCCCACTGAAACTAAAACACAGCTATTCTAGCTGCTGAGAAGAAAATTAACTCCATCCCAGAAAAAAACAGGATATCCTACTGTACAGAAGAAGAAGACAAAGTGATCCCTGAGAGAGAGTTTTTAAAACAGCAGCAGATCAGTGGCCAACCACCTCACTTGTGCGGATTTGTGCACACAAGAGAAGAGCACCAAAGTGCACCTCCCCTTCTCCCCGGGGTCCATCTTAGCACAGCTGATCTTCAGTCATCGCTGCCATGAGTATGGGGCCCAAACTGCACATCACCAGCGCTGTTTGTGCACAGGGACAGCAAAAGCACATGTGAAACGGTGGGGAGTACTGAGAGGGAAGGAGGAACCATACAGAGGGTAAGAGTATTTTTAAGAGCACTAGAAGTGACACATCCAGTCTGCTCCTTTACTACTTCCTAACCTGGTCACCGTACAGCATTGGGACTCCCCGGTTTCACCTGCATTCTTTTACTTGCTGGCACAAACGTGATTATTCAACACCACCACATAAAATAGCCTGATTTTGTTTACCAGAGCACAGCAAGTTTCGACTCATGCAGATTTACACACCTTGCTGACTAGATACATTAAATAGACATCATATATCAAATGACAGTTAACTCCCCAGATAAGATAACCGAGAAAATAACAATAAAAAAGGCTTGCAAAATAAATTACTTTTCAGAAGCGCAATGGAGTAAGTTAGATAATCATACTGGCTGAATATTTGGCTTGGCACCTAAGAACAGCTGAATTTTTCTTTCTGGCTCTATGTCTGAGCTGTCATTTCTTGCCACAAAATATTTAAGTTCAAACATATGTTCAGCTACAGATCTTGAGAAAAATACCTTGGGAAAATTTAAACTGAAACAAAAGGCTACATTTCTTTTTCAGAACTAAAAACTCAACATAAATCACCACTGTATCCATTTAAGCATGTAAGTCAAATTAATATTTACCCATGAGCAGGATCCAAAGCTATTGCCCTGGGTTGATCAAGGTCTTGCCAGAAGAGGACTTTTCTAGATGTTCCATTGAGATTAGCGACTTCTATCCTGTTGGTTTCTGAGTCCGTCCAGTAAAGTTTTTTCCCAATCCAATCACATGCCAGGCCATCCGGGGAAACCAGACCAGAAATGATGACATTCTGCACCACATTCCCAGTTTGGTTAATGTAAGTTTGCTTGATGGCTTCTTCACTCACATCTGTCCAGAAAACGATGCCTTGCGAATACTGGAAGTCAACCGCAGCAGCATCCTCTAAACCACTGACCACCACAGTGGACTCCAGCTTCGTACCTCCAGCATCCACAAGTCGAACATCCCGCCGGTTGGCAAAAAGCAGAAAGGGAGATGCTACAGAAGAAAAAAACAAAAACATGTTATTATTATTGGCATCTACAGATGTTAAAGCACTGAGTATGAATATGGCAGGGGAGGATTTCTTTTCCCAGATCAGCAGGGCAGGCAGTACAGCAGAAGGAACATGGGTGTTTCATATGAGAGAAAAAATGCATGCTACCCAAAAACCTCTTCCTTCCACAGGTCAGACAAAGGCGTAAAAGACAGAGGGAAGAACAGGTCCAAGTCTGTATCTACAAACTGAGTTCAAACTGAGGCCCTTCAACAAAACCTTCTGTGAATCTACAAACCTGGGTTTAGAAAAAAATCAAGTCTTCATGGTTTAAAAGCTTGATTCAAGTTGAAGTAGTTAACACACAGAAGGTAAGTTCCGATGCCTTTTAATAGCAGGCTGGAAGCTAACGGTAGCTGACACAACACCCTGAAATGCTCCTACCAAGTGCCCTCCTAGATGGCAAAGACCGAAACAGAGCTTCAGAACTACTGTCTTCTCCCCTGCACCACAGTGAGAGAAATTCAAGGAAGAGTTTGAAGGAAGATGATGATGTGGGTCGTGGAAGTTTGTGGGGACTGCTGTTACCTGAAGAGGCAGCCAAAGGAAAAGGACAAAGGTTCTTGCTGTTTGAAGGTCTAAGTGCCCGATAGAAGCTGGAGTCACAGAATCACAGAATGTTGGGGATGGGAAGGGACCTCAAAAGATCATCCAGTCCAACCCCCCTGCCAGAGCAGGAACCTAAATGAGATCACACAGGAAGGCGTCCAGGCGGGTCTTGAATGTCTCCAGAGAAGGAGACTCCACACCCTCCCTGGGCAGCCTGTCCCAGGGCTCTGGCACCCTCACTGTAAAGAAGTTTCTTCTCAAAGTCAAGCAGAACCTCCTGTGTTCCAGCTCACACCAACTGCCCCTTTTCCTACCATTGGGCATCACTGAGAAGAGCCTGGCTCCATCCTCCTGACATTCACCCTTTACATATTTATAGACATTAATGAGGTCACCCCTCAGTCTCCTCTTCTCCAAGCTAAAGAGCCCCAGCTCCCTCAGCCTTTCCTCAGCAGGGAGATGCTCCACTCCCTTCATCATCTTGGTGGCTCTGCGCTGGACTCTCTCCAGCAGTTCCCTGTCCTTCCTGAACTGTGGGGCCCAGAACTGGACACAATATTCCAGATGTGGCCTCACCAGGGCAGAGTAGAGGGGGAGGAGAACCTCTCTTGACCTACAAACCACACTCCTTCTAATGCACCCCAGGATGCCACTGGCCTAGCAGTGTATGACAGAGAACAGGCTTTGAAAGGGGAGCTAACTTTATGATTGATTCAAAAGGGACGGGAAGCTTAAAGACATGTCAAAATGACAGCCAGAGACATATTGTACAGTACCTGCACAAGTTCTAAATCTCTTGTGTACAAGGTTCAGAACGTGACACAACCTTGGCAGATGACGCTGGCATTCACAGACAGAGAGGAAAGAGGTGGGGAGAGAGACTCAAGACAGGAGAGGAAATCTCGCTGAGTTGGATCTGACAGAAAGACATACAGAAGCAGTACTAACACTGGCAAAGATTTTAGTACAGACAAGACGACTTTTCTGTCATCCCAGATCTTGCCTGCCATTACACTCAGAGAGAGATAAATCTGTGCTTGCAATTGAGGCTGTCCCTCCACACTCTGAGAGGGAGAGAAAGGTGTGAAGGTCTGAGTCCTACAACTCCTCCCTCTGCTCCCCACACAGGATATTACAAAACTCTGGCAGAGGGAGATTGTAAAGATCCTCTGAAGGACCCACTGTGTGGGGAGGAGGCATGATTCCAACAGAGACAAAAGCATGATTCGGTCCAACTCCTTCTTCCAGAAGAGGACATTAAGTAGACATATCGCAGAACATTCCTTCCCAAGCATACCAGCCAGGTTGATGGCCAAGTTAACCACTTCATTTCTCTCCTAAAACCACGGGTTTGCTTCTTCAACCAGCAGTAAAGAAGAAAAATTCTTATCTACAGATTTGGTTGGGAAGGCAGCAGCCAAGTACAACGATGCCACCATATTGCTCACAGCTGTGACCACCACTGGCAGCTAAGGAGAATGCCAGTATTTCACAAAAAGCCACGAGATGCTGGAAGTAACAGAGCTCCCTCAACTTCTCCTCTGATTGCTGAAGTCTGGTAGGGATCTTATGTCATCAGACTAAGAGCTATTTTAATTTACCCCTCCTGTCTGTCACCTCGAACCACAGTACCCTTCCCACTCCTTCCCCCAGTTCTTCTAACTCATGTGGCAGCTGCTGGAGCTCTACACCAGTCAAGTGCTGACTCCTAACTTCATAGGCAATCATGGAATCACAGACTGGTTTGGGTGGGAGGGGACCTTTCAAGCCCATCCAGTCCAACCCCCCTGCAGTGAGCAGGGACATCTTCAACCAGAGCAGGTTGCTCAGAGCCCCATCCAACCTGACCTGGAATGTTTCCAGGGATGGGGCTTCTACGACCTCTCTGGGCAACCTGGGCCAGGGTTTCACCACCCTTGGTGTAAAAAATTATTTCCTTCTATCTAGTCTAAATCTCTCCTCTTCTAGTTTAAAACCACCACCCCTTGTCCTATCACTACAGGCCCTATTAAAAAGTCTGTCCCCATCTTTCTCATAGGCCTCCTTCAAGTATTGAAAGGTTGCTATAAGGTCTCCCAGATCATTTCACTTGATGCTGCTGCTTCCAATGTCACCCAGCAGAACTCCAAACACTCGCCACTCAACTCAAGGAACAACACACAGAACAGAGCAGCAACAACAGATATGGTATATTTTATCTTCTATGGCTACAAGCCTGTGATATCACAGAGTCACAGCATGGTGGGGGTTGGAAGGGACCTCTGGAGATCTTCTACTCCAACCCCCCTGCCAAAGCAGGTTCACCTAGAGCAAGTTGCACAGGATGGTGTCCAGGTTGGTTTTGAACACCTCCAGAGATGGAGACTCTCTATATATAAACTTAAAAAAAATATATAAATACCTTTAGATTCAAATTCATGTTACTGTATGTAACTGAGAGTTAGCTCTTGATAACTGTCTCGCAGATTCGATTCCTCCCGCACTTTTAACAGCAGACAGTTTATCTGAGGTCTGAGGTGCAGGTCCTGCTATGCTGGCAGCCCTGCACGTGCTATCGCCTTTTTCATGAGCTCCACCTCCAGCTACATGCTCCCTGGAGAGCGTGTCCCACTGCACACACCAAAGCAAAGTACATCTCTGTCAGCAGCCTGGGTATTTATGTGCAAGCAAGGACCTCAGTTAGAATCTACAACTCGGCTTCAGATGAACTTAAACACATGCATAAAAATTCAGCCTTTTTATTATTATTCTGCACAGCCTTTCCCGCCCCCCCCTCCAGTCAGGCTTTATTTTTCTTTTTGGAGGAAGTCTATGCTGTCGAAAGTAATAAGGAAAATTTAAATCAGCTGGTGGTTTTAGTGAGGATCTTGGACAGCAAAGACACACACAATTGTTATCATCAATGCTTCACTGAAAATGTAGTATCTTTGTTTTCTACAATATTTAACTCAAGAAAGTTTATACAGCTTGAGGAGAATTATTTGTTAAGAAATGAAGTCTCAGTATCACTCCTCTCATTTCCTAACTTGCCAAGTCCTCCTCTCTGTCATCTTTAGAAACACGAGGAACAGTACCATGAAAGCCCGACAGGTTAGTTATTGAAAACAGAAGAAAAAATGCCTAGAATGCAAAGAGCTTGTTTTCTTCTCTACAACTCATTGGTTCCTCATCACCACGTCCATTTTAAGCGGCACTGGGCCAAATCATTTGAACACTTGGCAAGTTTGATGTTAGTAGGCTCTGTTGAAGCCACAAGTTCTTTGGGGCAGAGAACTTCTCAAATTCTGCATACTGCCTCACAAAACCAGCCCCATATCCAGCCAAAGATCAAAAAGTCTACATACAATTTTTTTTTTTTAAATATTGTCCTAAAAATGTGTTTTGAGGAATACGAATAGATGGATTTTCAGCTACACATTTCCATGCTGAAGCCATTATTAATGCTACTACAAAGGAAAAAGGAACCTGAAATATCAAGTCCAATCAACAGCAGAGGAACTCAACAGCTTCTTAACTAAAGATCAGAGATGAACAACGTCTAATCCAATCAGTATCAATATTATCCCAGCTCGCCATCCCTTTCAAGAGCTTTCTTCCCCACTGGTGCACACAGCAGGGCAGCAGCACATAGATAGCACATGGACCATTCTGTCCTCTGTCACTTCTGGGCTTCAGAGCCATCCTGATTGAAGTGCAGCCGCATCGTGGTGGCCAGGAACACGCAGTGGGGAAACAACACTGTCCTGCTTGTGGTTGTCTGAAGATTTTACTGTGTTTATACACTGATGTAAACTGATTGATTATTGAAAACAGCCAGAGTTCATCCCTTTTAAGAACAAATGTTTATTCAATTTCATTTGGAAAGAGAGAAGGCAGAACTCTTGATTCTGAAAACCGTATTCACTTTCTCTGCTCCTCCCCACCAGCGTATTTTATTCAGTCCAAATTTTATAAAAAAAATGTTGCAGAACCCTTTTAGAGCATTACTGGTACAGAAAAGGAAAAAAAAAAATCACACAACAAAAACCAGTGATCAAAACAAGTTGCTGGTTCTCAACACTGATTCTGGCCTGGAATGCTGCTGAAGAAACACCAGCTCTCCCAACTTTAAAAATAATGCAAAAGTCAGAAGAGCAATTAAACATTCTGTTTCCATGGCCTTGCATTTATCACATCAGGTCAGAATGTGATGGCTCACTAGCAGACAAAGTTAGCTCTGGGAATTCCACAGCTACAACTAAATACTACCTCCAAAATGTCTCAAGAAAAGTTCACAGAACTTTTCAAATTTCCAGCTTTCCCAGTTACTAAACAGTAAATCTGAAAGAAGCAACCAGGAAGGCAGAAGCCTTTCCAGAAGGACAGAGGCAGAGCATTGCATTTCATAGAATTACTAAACTCAACAGTTGAGTGATTCACAAGACACATTAATACTCTCTGTGATTATAACCATAGGGTTTTTAAGGCATTAGAATGAGAAACTGAGAAGGCTCAAAAAGCAACAAAACAAATGGCATTGACCAAAAACTTGATTTGCTTGCCACCAACAAACCATCCTAGAGAGTCAAGGCCATCCCACTCACACACAGTGCAAGTCTGTTTACTGTGAACCCCACGTGCACGTAGAATCAAAGGTTCATTTTCAAGAACATGCAGACCAATCTCCATTCAAACCATGCTGTCTTCTCAATCCTGAACTGGGCTTGAAAGTCCAGTGAACACTAATTCTTGGAGCATTTAATTCTTTACTGCACAACTCTTGGCGAACTGGAAGGCCAGTTAACAGCAGTTTCTGAGGAGGGGGATGGAGGGAGCTGAGAGACCAAAAAAAGTAGGAACAACTTTGATTATCATTGCTCATCAAATGAGCTTGTCTGTACACAACTTCTCTTCCTTGAGAAGTTATTCCATGCTTAGAAAGGTAGCAGAGTCTCAAAGGAACATTTAGTGTTACGCTTTTATTTTGATCAGCAATGCTCCTGACAACTGCAAATTGCTTCAATAGGGAAACAACAGCTTCTATTTTGAAAAGAGAAAAGAATAAACAGTAACAGGATGAATGATGAATGTGGAGGACAAACTGTTTATATCCAGTCTATTACCACCCAATAGAAAGGACATTTTAATACAGTTTAAAAAAAAAATAAATTGTATTCTTTTTCAGTAAAATTAGAACAGTTCATATTTTTCCATAATAGGCAATATTTAAAAATCTCTGTACATAGCTGGAGTTCACAATCCTTTGACAAAGCAAAAAAAGAACCTGAAATCCCACAAATTATCACATGAACTCTAACCAGATAACAGCCTGGACTGCAGAAAGTTATAGACTTCATGCAGCAATTCTGCGATGTCATTTGGATCACACAGTACTTCATTCTAGAAAAACATACTATTTCTATTCAAAAAACCACCAATTTTCCAGTGGTTTTTCTGCTAACTGGAAAACACACCCTTGACTTGATAATGGAGATATCTACACCAAGGCTTAGCTGCAAAGCAGTGTAAAAATAAAGCTTCTCATCAGTCCATTAAGTGAAGGAAACCCTCCTCAAAGCTGCTTAGGAATCAAGCATGGGTTCAATTTGCAGCTTTGCTCTTGATCTCCTGAATGCTCTTGGGCAAATCTTCTGTTCCTTCTCTGCGTTTAATTACTGAATTGTAATTGTCTTGTGCAGACATAATATCAGACTGGAGGATTTGTACATTTTACATATAACTCATTTGGTTGACCACTATAAACAATATCTGTTTAAGCACGTCTGCCATAGCTCTCTTACCACCATCTCTATCGCATTCATAAGTGATACAAAAAAGCATTTTTTTTTAAATGCACTGAGGCTTAGACTCCTCTGCACTTCACCATACATAAAAAGGCAATAATAATCTTTTTTTTCCTCTGCCTTCCATCTGTCTCTGTTAAAAATATACTCCCTATGAAGTATGGCAAGTCTGCTGACATCTGCCCAGCTGTAGCTACCTTCCAACTGAACAGGCCAATATTGCTTCTGAATTCTGCCATTTCCTTACACTTTGTTGTTCTAATTGTACCAATCCCATCTACAGCACTTAAAGTTTGTCAAGTGCTTCAGGGGCATCTGTCAGCCCCAGTAAAGTGATGTGGGACAAACACCTACTGTCTGATCTTCGCTATTCGTTTCAGTCACAGTTCTGAAAACCAGTTTGATGAGGATCAACTCATTTATATATTAAGAGCAAGATGATCATGAAATATAATCAACAGAGCATTTGTCATCAGTCGCTGGTTAGCTGCAAAGCTCCAACAGTTCTAGGACAAGTTGAGCAAGAATTTTAAATAGTTATATTTATACTACAGCTTCATTCTTGTTGTCATGCCTACATTTTGTCTCCTTCCCCTTAAAGCCAAAATAGAAAGACATGAGAATACCAGGGCACGTGTATGATTCCTACTCATGAAAGCACCAGAAGTGCAGAACACACACAAATCCTATGCATAGCACAGGAGAAAAGCCTTACTTAACAATTCTTAAACCAGTTAACTAGGCTAAAGGTCATGGAAAGGTTTAACTGTGCTTTTAAGAAAAGTGACCGAGGAACTTGGGAGCCTGGTGCACAACAGAAAATAAAGATCTAACTTTAATAAGCATACAAGCTAAAATAGCTATCCAAAATTACAGTATGTGCAACAACTTATATTTTAAATATTATTTCAATTCTTAACAGGACCAATGCAGAGGGGATCTCTGTGGTTAAGCCATCTGCACTGCTGGACAGAGAGAACAGCACATAATTCTTGCAGCAGTCAATGTCCCAAACCACAAAAACATTCATTACCAAGGAACAAAAACAATCCCCCCCAGTCCCTACTGCAAGCACACAAGATGGTAAAAAACAAACGTGCCAAAACTTTTGCACCCAAGGATGTACAGTCTCATGGAAACTCTAGGACAGGACACGGAGTAAGCATCAGTTTTCTACACTTCAAAATAGCTGCTGTGCAGAAACAAGACCATGTAGGTAGGGACCCAGCAGCCATAAATTCATTGGAGAACCCAGTTCTACAGCACAGAGTGATCTCTTTTGTCCAGCTCTCACTCTTGTGGAGCATAAGGAGGTTTAGAACTTTGATGTATAGCATAAGGCTCCTTCCAAACATCTAGGGAAGGAAGTTATTCCACATGCTGCCACCTTTTTGGGTGTTATCACCATTTTTCACAGCTTAGCTCAAGGGGAGAGAGACAGCAGCTGGTGGCTCACATGCCAGGACACAACCAGAGCGATAAAGATGCAGAAAAGAAGGTAAAAAGGACAGAGATTCAGGCATGGAAGAGAAAAGAAAGTAATCAAGAGTTTAGCCAAATCTGTCTCCTACCTCAAGCACAACTAAAAAACACAGCCTGACCCCTTGCTGGGCAAGAAGGGAACATGGCACGTACAAATCCCACAGAGGAGTTTTACTCTTTTAATGCAACTGTTCTATATTTATCAGGGGAAAAAAAAAAAAAAAAGGTTTCTTTCTGAAATACTCTAAGCTCTGCATTCTGGACCCTGGTCCTTTTTACTGGCAGCTGCTGCTGCTGCTGGAGAGAATCTGAAATCACCAACTTCAAAAGACAGATTAAATGTTGATATTCCTGTGCTAATTGCACATGCTCAGCCCAAGTTTAAACTTGCCAGGTACAGTTCTCCAAAGAATAGAGGACTATTACTTTCACCCTCAAAACACATTATTGTAGATAAGGTGAATTCTTAGTGTAATTACTGAACTATAGAATATTCTCGCTGCAACACAGAAGTAGGTGGGAGCAGTTTGTAGAGCGCGGGACTGAAAAAATCAGAGCTCCTCGGTTTCACTCCCACATATCTCCCCTTAGTGAACTTAAGCAGGTGCTTCAGCCCCATGATTTGTAAAACTCATTCCACCAGCGGCAAACATACCCTTCCCTCTGCTCTGAATTGTCTATCTCACAGGCCTGCCGTGAAGCCTACTCGTGCTTGAGCGACGCACATGAAGATCTTCCAGTTGAAGGCTCCATGATGTGCTCAGCCTTTCACCCCTGACCCAGGTAAGACTTCTCTCTGTGAATCAGGGAGTGAGCGTGGGACAGTCAGCTGTGCAGGAACGGCTGTTCAGTGATCCCTAGTTCATGGTCCTACTTGAAGAGGAAAATACGCTCCTTCCCCAAATTCCACCCAACTCCTCTAACCCTCCAGCTCAATCCATCTGATAGTTATTTCCCTCTCCAAACCGCGAAAGAAAGTGTTCTGATTATCAAGTAAGGAGGATTAATTTCCATTTTATCTGATTTTAGGTAGAATCAAGGACTGAAATTCAGGGGGAAACAGAAGTGTTATTTTAAACCTCTAACAATATCCCACATTTATACACAGTATGCAGCAGATATCAAGCAATTTTTTAAATTTTACTCTTTAACAGCCTATATTTTAAACTGTTTACACAGTCACACCAGGCATAAACCAGTGCAAAGTAATCCAATCCACACTAGCATCCCATACTATTAAACATATTTGGCACCAGCTTTATTCATATGTGCTAAGTACTATCTTGAGTCTCATTGCTGAATACCAGAAGACAGCTAGGATCCGAGTGATCCATTTGCCACTAGGCTATAGTAAAAGGGTTCATCCATCAATGTACCTACAAGAAGTGACATGGCTTTAATAAATAATTTTAATAAATATGTTGGGGAAGGAAGATATGTAAATAAATTATGTAAGTTTAAAGGACATCTGGTTTAGCAGCACCAAGCTGGAAAGGGTCCATAAAAAAGTATTTAAAAAAAAGAAAAAAGCTTTAAGTGGGTTTAGAGAACATCTGAAGTTTGGGTTTTTCATTGCTAGGGAAGGGAACACAGAGATGATGCAGAGAGAAAGATGTTCTGCAGATACTGGAGCACACTGCAGAACCTGCAGAATCGCTTGCAACAGGGAACATTTAATAACAACTGGATAACCATTCCCTGGGTCTGGCTGTTGTACAAGTAATTCCTGCCTCAGTGAATCTGTGTGTCTTGAAAACAAGGACCAAAAAAAAAAAAAAAAAAAGAAAAAAAGAGCTGAGTGGACTGGATTCCCCATACCCTTTCACTGAAAATCTTGATTACAAGGGTACAAGGGTGCGGGGTTGCTTGTGTTTCTGCTTGGTTTTACACAAAATTCTGCCAGTAACATAACACTCACATCACCGTTTCTGTTGCCCTTCTGAAGCAGATGAATTTAGTAGCTTTATCAAATACTAACACTAAAATAGATAAGCTGCTAGGTACCTTTCATTTTATTTTTTTAAAGAAACAAGCAGTAAGATTTTTGAAGATTTTGTTATATTTTCTGGATTGTGTAGGGTTCCCCTCCAATAATGAGAGGGTTTTAGGAAGACGAGAGATTTACTTCAGACTGTTGGTTTTGTTTGGAAGCCTATGGTTTTTAAAAAAGAATGTTAGCAGTAACAACAACATATAGCAGTGATTATATACCATTACATCTCCATTGGCCTGAATTAGTTCATTTCCCTTGGTCAAGAGATGCCAAAGGATTTCTCTGAAGATCACAGAATCACAGGCTGGTTTCGGTGGGAAGGGACCTTAAAGCTCATCCAGTCCCAACCCCCCTGCCAGCAGCAGGGACACCTTCCACTAGACCAGGTTGCTCAAAGCCTCATCCAACCTGGCCGAGAACACTTCCAGGGAGGAGCAGCCACAGCTTCTCTGCCCAACCTGGGACCTGAAGAAATCCAGCAAAGGTGCTTTATACAAATTACAAAACAGGATTTGTTTGGATTGTCTGGGATGGCAATAACGTTTTCAAACTCTCCAACACCACACTCTGAACTTAATCTTTCTTGTTTTGTCCCATTTCTAGTAATACTACCTACTTCAAGGAAAAATCTTCACATACCAGAAAAGCCAAATGATTGGATTAATTGTCCATAATGTCGTGCACATCCATCTCTGCAGAGGCTGAGAGCAAGCTCTGTTGTGTTCAAGATCACTTTTCTATGGACACATTTTTTTTAAAGGAGGGTTCCTCAAACTTTTCTGTCTTTTCCCACAGACCACCCATTAAGCATGCCAGATGAACTCCCCTCCTGGTGCTCCCTCTCTGAGACTGTCCTTAATACCCCTTTAACAAATACTAGAATTGGTTACATGGAAGAGCATATTTCATCTTCTTTTAACACAGTTTAGCAGCTGGAAAGGAGGACAGCCAAGTCCATGGGAGCGGCCAACACTACACAGACCACCAAGCAGCATACAGAACATATTTATAGAGATCTGCCGAAAAACTAAACAAAAACCAGTGATTTGGGGACACTTGCAGCAAGTTGCTGAGATACTTTTAGATAAGACTCACAAGCACTTTAACCATCTTCTTTAGAGGAGAACAGATTCACTAGAGCATAAAGCATTTTTCATCTGGTCTGTTTTGTTAAGAGGAAATTTCTAAACATTATTGCAAAACCGGCTCTTGGCAAACTCTCCCTGTGCAATGCACAACTGGTGTTCAGCCAAACAGTTGTGAGGACTGCAGCTCCATGCAATCCTGACTGGCTAATGCTAAACAGATAATATCTCTGCAGTCTGAACCCCCACCTCTTCCTGACCTCAGCTTCTCATCCAAGCATTTTACAGAGGTTAAAATATACATGAGATTTTCCCAAAAGCAGAAGTACACTTCTCACAACAATTTGCTTATTCTTCTGAATTCTGCTGCAGTTTGCTGCTCAAGAACCAAACTTCATATGACATCTTAAATGTAAATATACCATCTATTGGGTATATTAGCTCCAGACAGACACCAACAAGCTTGAAAACTAGCACTTTGAAAATGACTGAGCATCCCCTAGTCTTAAAACTGAACTTTTGAGTTTGGTGCTGGTTGGAGATTAGAACCTGTACTGAACTCCAAGAGAGGTTAAACTCACAACTTCCATCAAACATCAGCGGTGATGGCCAAAGCTCCTAAGGTCCACTGAAAATCCCAGTCTCAATGTAGACAGTAAACCCCACAAGGAAGGTGAAAACTTTCCCACACTTTAGGAACAAGTAGGCAGCAGTACCTCAGGTCTGTGCCAGGACGCTCGAGTCTGACACTGTGTCCAAACAGAGGAACTGGATGGCAGTGGGAGACCCATCACATAGGCACGGGGGATCACAGAACCATAGACTGGTTTGGGTGGGAAGGGACCTTTCAAGCCCATCCAGTCCAACCCCCCTGCAGTGAACAGGGACATCTTCAACCAGACCAGGTTGCTCAGAGCCCCATCCAACCTGACCTGGACTGTTTCCAGGGCTTCTACCACCTCTCTGGGCAACCTGGGCCAGGGTTTCACCACCCTCAGTGTAAAAAATTCCTTCCTTACATCTAGTCTGAATCTCTCCTCTTTTAGTTTAAAACCATCACCCCTTGTCCTATCACTACAGGCCCTGCTAAACAGTCTGTCCCCATCTTTCTTACATGCCCCCTTCAAATACTGGAAGGCCGCTAGAAGTTCTCCCTGGAGCCTTCTCTTCTCCAGGCTGAACAACCCCAACTCTCTCAGCCTTTCTTCATAGAAGTGTTCCATCCCTCTGATCATTTTTGTGGCTCTAAAAATCTACTGACCCACACCACAGTCAGCCTCCAAACCTCCCCTACATTAAATTAAGAATGGTGTGCTACAAGGAAGGCTGCCACAGGCGTCACACACCAGCTGCTGTCTCACGATGTAATGAGCAAACTTCTCCAGATCCATCACAGACTACTGCACTAGACACTCACCTCCTCCAGCTGTACAAAACTAAGATCGTTACACTGCCATTCGTAAGAGTGAAAGATGCTGTAAGCACTTGCAATTTGTAACCCTGGGTCCAAAAAAACTAACAGTATGGGTAATCTTTAATGGCGAATTACTTGCACGGAGGGAAGAGCAGCATTGCTTTACAGCGTCCCACACGCAAAAGCCTGCAGTGACCCTACTTCAGCTAGACGCTCAGTTCAGAAATCTCTGAGAACCACGTTGTCAAGTCACTCAGCAAGTCACCAAGAAGATATAATCATAAAAATACAGTTTCTGATGGCAGGCACATTCACATCAAGGGCAGGTCCGTTTCCCTTTGATGAGACAAAACTGGCATCACTTGTCGAAGCGTTTGCTACACAAAAACTCAGACTTGTGTCACCTGTGGCTATTCAGATACTAAAAAACAAATACTTTACCTCTCTCTTCAGCCTGTCGTACATCTTGGCTGGTTAACTAAAACACTAATTTGTTGACTGCCTGCTCAGACAGCATGTTTGCATCAACCTATTTTGATGTGGAACTTAAGAAATGAATGGCTCCAACTTAATACAAGTAGTGGTGTTCACCTGCACTGTGCTAGCCAAGTCCATCCCCTGTCCCTCTCTTTGCAAGGCAGTGGACTGAGCACGAATTACATACTGGATTGTGTTTCTACGTTGGACCCAGAGAGCTGAGCTCAGAACAGATGTTCCTGGGGTGGTGGTACTGAGAAGGAACCTGGCAAGTGAGGATTTGATCTCCATTCTATCAGACCACCCTGTTCAAACGTCACTCCTCTTTGCACTGATTCTGTAATACCAAATACTTTCATTGTCTTGTCAGCGAGAAGGTTTCATATTCTGAGTAGGAATTCTTTAAACTACAAAGTACAAGTATTTTGTCTAATACCATAGGACACTAGTTTCAATTCCATAACAGTGTTTACCATATTCAAACCACACTGGAGCTCTCTGTCAGCTGACTCACGATGGTTTTCTTTGTGAGAATTAATTTGGCACTCTGCTTATATCCACAGAAAATTGGAAACAGCCTGTCCATTGAGATTTCTGGTATTTTCTGATTTTAGAATAAGTAGAAGTGGCACTGAAGTTGTCTCTTACATGGTATTGCTGTTGGGCTTTGCCAAGATGGGGAAGTGCAAAGTCAGTGCTTAAAAATAGGGATGGGGGATGTGGCAGGAAAAAAACATACTTGGATGTTTCACATTCTGTGATGCAGAGTACATGGCAATAATTTTGCTGTTCTTATTTTAAATGAAGTAAGCACGGATTTCCCCCCACCCCCATGTTATGCTCAGCAGAGATGTACAGCCACAGAAGAAACCAAAGATTTGTCCTACTTCAGCATAAACTGGTTTAGAAGAACTCAGATAAAGGGGTGACTTCCTTGAACATCTACACACGACTTTTGTTTTGATTATCAGTTCAGGTCAACCCATGAATGGAAAAAACCCCACAGTGTCCCCAGTTTAGATTCTGGATACCAATGGGAGCAAGGTTCTCTTCTGGGTTTTGGGGGGTTTTTTTTTCAGTTTATTTTATTCCTCCTTGGTTTGGCAGACAGCAGTCTGGACAATAATAGTAGATTATGCAGCGATGATAGTTCCAAACTTTTAATGGATAAAATAGTGGTTCTACATCATTTGGAAAATTTGGCTTGCAAATTTTCTCCAGGACTTGAACAAATATAGGCTTGACAAAAGTATGCTTGTTGCTGATCTGAATTGTTTCCAATTTCTAGTTCCAGCTCCAGATGTTACATTAACTCCAAAAGATGCAAATGTTAAGAAAGCCGGAAAAAGGCATTTTACTTCTACCTCCCCCAACCGCATGATATGAACCCTTGAAAATGCAATATATTTGTAAAATGCAGAAAACAACTCAGAAAGAGCATGTGCTGAATTCAGTTTCTGGCAAATGTTACTTGTTGGGAAAAAAAGCAGAGCCAAATCAAAGACTCGAATGTAGGTTTCACAATCTGACATGGTTTTCTTCTAACAGGTAAGAATTTTACCAAATAAAATCACCTTATTAAAGGGAATCTGCCATATGATATTGGGCTCTAGAGGATGGGAAGTTGAGAAACATTTTTAGTGCCAAGTTGCAGACAGAACTTCTGATTTTTGTGCAAGTCTCGTGACTGCCAGTGAAATATTCGAGATTTTGGGGTTGTGAGAGCTTGTTAGGAAGGAGAGAAAAAAGAATATGAGGTGAAAAGGATTATTTAAGATAATGCAATCTGTAATACTGTGCTTTATATCACTGATAATACCTAATTTGCCTCCTCTAATGTAGCAAATAAATACAGTAATCTACTCCAAGCTTTGTAAATCACCCCTTGCTGGACATGATTCTGCTTTAGCCAAGAACACTGATTAAACTAAACTCATTTCCTTATGGCTCCTTTTGTCTCTCCAAGGTCAGTGTCTGATTTACAAGTTATCTGGAGCATTCGTACTGCCAGAACTCCAGGAAGGAAGATTTTTCTGCTCTCTTCTTTATTATTACTATTCTATAAATTAACTATTTTTCAATATTGTGGAGGCAAAGGCATGGCGCTTCTGATAATTTAGATTTTTCCTCAAATATCTGTTCAAAAATTTGCTGGAAGAGAAAGCATGATTTCACTAATTTCTCTTCCATTCTTTGTTAGAAGTCAGCCAACGGTCAGTTAAAAAAAAAAAAATCCAACTAGCTTTATTTTTGTGTGGAATTACAGTATTACAAATTGAGTTGAAGATTCAACTCTTCCAAGGTCTAAAGGGAAGTGCTAATTAAAAGTTGTGTCATGATGCCATTGAATACAGATGTTTTGATAAATTAATTTCACATGTCTTTGGTGATCAGTGTATGACTTTTCTGGACATAATGGAATACGATTTTACACTTTTTGGGGCATGCCTGCACTCTGCTCTTAATGCAAATTAACGCCAGTCTTATCGTCAATGGTGTTGCAGTTCACATACCTGTAAAGCTCCAGTTGATCTAAGGTAGGTAAGTGCATATTGCTCATTAATTAATATATTCCTCCTTAGAGGGTAGACCACATTCTATTATGATTTACCTGGAAGCCATCATCTGAACTGGGATACATTTTTACCCCTGGGTCCAAAAATTTTTCTGAAGTCTCCATCAGTGACTATATTTACTTCAACACTGAGTCCCGAGGATTCTTAGTACCAAAACAAGATTTGGTAGAATGTCACTGTTGGACAGAAGAGCTTCAGTGATGTTTTCCCCACAAAATTCTTTTCCCTTTAAATTGGGGGTACCATATGTGGCTCACTCACAATTCTGCTGTATCGCAAATTAGTGGAAATCATAAACTGGCAAAAATTGCTCCTTCCTTTATTTAAGTGTGCAAAGGGTCCCTAACAGAGAGCAATAACGTACAAATGCTAGCCTAGCTTAAAAAATACAAAATGATAATCTGAGCTATTTGTCCCTACAAATTGTGGAATTTAAGGGCATATCCAGAAAAAACAGTTGTACCTTCCAAACCTCCAGACTAAAAGAGGCTCTCCACATTTGGACTTGTGCTGGAAATACTCAAAAGAAAGCAGATTGTATCAGTCTCCTTGAATCTATTTTTATAGGCTGGTAGTTTGTGTGTGCAAGAAGGGAAACATTTTGGAATTCAGCCCCAGAATGCCTCACTGGCTTTCTTGGAAAAGATTTTGAATCTAGATAATTATTTAAAACTGAAGAAAATCTGAGAAATACTGGAAATTTGGGGCCTTAAAAGATGACCTGCGTAGGAGCTGTTTAATGTATTCGGTTCTGTTGTTTTTGGAGCTGATTAGTTACTGCTCTGTACAATCTCATGGTTATTAATCGGTCACTCTCCTCAGTGTCTGCTGAATTCTGGTGTTTGCAGAATTCTGTGACATGGATATATGTGATAATGTGATATGTAAGTGATGCCCAATGGTAGGACAAGGGGCAATGGGTGTGAGCTGGAACACAGCAGATTCCGCTTAAACTTGAGAAGAAACTTCTTTCCAGTGAGGGTGCCAGAGCCCTGGGACAGGCTGCCCAGGGAGGGTGTGGAGTCTCCTTCTCTGGAGACATTCAAGACCCGCCTGGACACCTTCCTGTGTGATCTCATTTAGGTTCCTGCTCTGGCAGGGGGATTGGACTGGATGATCTTTCGAGGTCCCTTCCAACCCCCAACATTCTGTGATTCTGTGATAAAGGTCCCAAAAAGGAGACTAAAAGCAATATTAAAGGAGCGGTGATGCTCTGCACTGAGGGAAGGCTATAAAACTGCAAAAGGCAGTGCAACTCTGCAAATCGAGCTCCAGCTACAGTTAGGAGGGATCTTGATTTGTATTGGGCTGGGTCAGACCTGTTTTGTCCTGCCCAAAGCTGAGTCTGGTTGAATTTCCTCCCCCTCCCCATTCCCGTGCATCCCCCATTGCATGTTGTTCCCCATTCCCCAGTCTCCTACTACCTCACAGATGTTTTGGTGCCCAGAAATCTGCCATTGTGACTGCACACACAGTTGCCTTGCTTGAGTCCATCCTGTCCAAAGGATCTCAGTTTAAAAGGCAAGTAGATTAAAAATAATAATAATTTTTAAAAAGTACTATGATAACTTCTTTGCCCAGCTCAGCTGCAGCCAAAATATTGCCCCGTTGCAGACTTGCACAGCATCATCTCTCTGCTGCTGTCTTGTACATGTAATGCTCAGGGAAAAGAACTTTATAGGTGGTTTTGTGCTTAAAAAAAAATAATACAGAGGCACACACAGCTTTGTTTTACTCACATGCTTTAAGCATAGACCTAGCCACCAACAAACTTAAGGTATCAAAATATTGTCATGTAGAGCTACAACAAATTCTAAGTCATCTTCTATTTTTCAAGTTAGGCTTATTTACCTCTTGAAATTTTCATGTGAGTCTCAATAACATCCTACAGGCATAAGAACTTAATTGTCTGCAATGCATACACAAGAGAAGCTGCCACAACTGGTCTGGATTGGAAGGGACCTTAAAGCTCATCCAGCCCCACCCCCCCTGCCAGCAGCAGGGACACCTTCCACTAGACCAGGTTGCTCAAAGCCTCATCCAGCCTGGCCGAGAACACTTCCAGGGAGGAGCAGCCACAGCTTCTCTGGACAACCTGGGACACTGTCTCACCACCCTCACACCAAAGAATTGCTTCCTAATATCTAATCTAAACCTCCCCTCTTTCAGCTTAAAGCCATTTCCCCTTGTTTTGTCATTAACTGCCCTTATGAAAAGTCCCTCCCCAGCTTTCTTGTAGCCCCTTCAGGTACTGGGAGGCCACTATAAGATCTCCCCGGAGCCTTCTCTTCACCAGGCTGAACAGCCCCAACTCTCTCAGCCTGTCCTCACAGCAGAAGTCTTACATGTCTTATCATTTTTGTGGCTTCCCCTGGACTTGCTCTTACAGGTCCATGTCTGTTTTGTACTGGGGGCTCCAGAACTGGAGGCAGCACTGCAGGTGGGGTCTCGGGAGAGCAGAGGGGGAGAATCCCCTCCCTCAACCCACTGCCCACGCTATACACAGCCAATTACTGTTTTAACCCAACACATATCTGCCTTTCCCAAACAAGGAAGGAAATTAATGTCCAAAAAGCTTTCAGTTCATCATAAAAGGGGTCCAAAATCAGAAGGAAATCACTCTCTTCCCTACAAGTGAACTACATGGGGAAAAAACAACTCAAGCTTTACACAATATGAACTGTCATCATTCATATTATGGTAACACCTAGAAGCCAGAATTGAGATTTGAACCCTGAAAGACACAACGTGGACACATTGTGAAGGTTTGTCACACCTGAAGAACTTGCTGTCTAAGTACACAAAGGCAAAGAATGACAGGAAACCACAGAAGACTAGGATTAAGGGTCTTGCCCATAGGCAAGACGTGGTCCATGGCAGAGCCAAGATGAGAAACCCATGTTCTAAGTAAAACCAGAACCAATGTTTCTTTGCAGACAGAATAAACTTACAACCTGTTTAGACATCAAGCTACCTTACAAACAAATTTTAACAGAGTAGAAAAAGGCACACATTTTACTGTGGCAAATGGTGTAGTGACGATCCTAACCACCCCAACTCCCCCATCCCTTTGGCAGCCTAGACAAGGTGCGCTACAAAGAGAAACTGGACTCCTGCTATACAACACATCTAGAGAAGCATGACTATGTTTTTCCATCTTATCTACACTTACAGTGAATTTAAGTGCCAAATGAAATAATTCCAGGGCTATGCTACCGTGCAAATAGTTCTTATACAGAAGAAAAAAAAAAAAACAAAACAAAAAAAAAAACCAAACCACAATCTCCACAGTGCCAACTCCAAGAAAATTCCAGCTACCATTTTTTGGGAGTCAAAAGACACAGCTCATCTTCAAAATCAGAGGGTCACAAACGTAAGCAGCACACGGATGGAAAGGTAGACAGAAAAACAGGAATTTTTCCCCACAGATGAATTAAAATATACAAATTCTAAAACTGCTCATAGAATGCAGGCGACAAAACACATCCACAGGGTTTTTTATTTATTTGATTTTGTCCAAATCCTACCCTTTATTATTGCAGAAGGAAGGATACAAGCCTATCAGCATTACACAAGGAAGCAGTATCACACAAGGCAGAGGAAAGTGCATTTGTTTATACTAAAACAAAATGAACTCAAGCAATGTGCGGCCATCCCTGAGCTGATTATCCTGTTTTGTGCACCGTACCCCTTTCCTCCACCCTTTATTTGCACTATTTGGCTGCGTCTTTGCTAAAGAGAAAGATGTAATTAGAACATTATTTCAAGGTAAAAATGCCAGCAGAGAAAAGGAAACTTTTACATCAAGTAGAAAGCTGGTGTCATTATTTCACTCCTTATCTGAGATTTCATCACCTGCAAGAAGTTGCAGTGACTCTATCAGGATTTTTACGTCAAGATTGGAATATCGGTGTAATAATCACACTCGTTTCTGCAATGAAGACATGACCCAGGACTTTCAGAGCAGGAAGTCTTCTTCCTTTGTGTCTGGAAAACACTCAGAGCATTTCAGACGAAATGATATTTCAAACAACTATTCCAACCTCATGCTATAGTTGAGAAAAAAGAAATAAATACTGCTGTATTTATTCAGACTGGGAGTCTGACTAAGGCAGAATACACTTACTACATTCACCACTGCAATGCACTGCCCAGGAGTTAACAAACAGCTGGACCAAGAATTAGTGCCATGTGTCCCCTCTCTGGTGAATGCCTTTTAAGCACAGTAAGCTTATTCCAACCAGTTTTTACATCACTTCTATTTCCAGTTGTTGCAGTCTGGTTTGAAGTTTAAATGTCCTGGATTCTACCCTTCCTAATATACATATGTATATTTTTTTACTTATTAAAAACATCACAAAATACAAACATTAATATAAAAAGCTATGACCCACAGCCTAAAATCACATTTCCAGTCCAGAAATGTGACAAACATGGCACACTCAACATGCCAGACACTAGCACACCGTCAGCAATTAACAACTGCATTTTAACTTTTTATAAACAAGACCCTGCAGCAGATTGTTAATAAACATGAAATACGTGCAAGAAATGACCACGTGCACTTAAGTAACTCCCTCCAGGTATGAACAATAATGACTAAATGCAGAAGCAGACATCTACCCTCTTAAAATACAACAGGGGCTTATGAACCCAACTTAACCCACATATTTACATGCAGCTCTGGTTTTCCCACATACTAAAGATGGAAGCCTTGCTTAAAAAAAAAAAAAAAAAATCATGCTCCAAATGCAAGCCTTAGGTGAGTAATTTAAAAAACAAACAAACAAACAGAAGACTACTTAAATTACATTAGCAAGAAAATTGAACATGGTGCCTGCATCCACCAAGCCTTTGA
This sequence comes from Antrostomus carolinensis, assembly GCF_000700745.2. Classification (NCBI taxonomy): domain Eukaryota; kingdom Metazoa; phylum Chordata; class Aves; order Caprimulgiformes; family Caprimulgidae; genus Antrostomus; species Antrostomus carolinensis. The sequence goes on from NW_010335380.1 coordinate 32,662, forward strand.
AGCACTGTCTGAAAGAGAAGGCTGAACAACCAGAGTGGTGTTAAACTAGACAAAAAAAACCCTACCTTCTCAAAAAACTAAGTGTAAACTAGACCACAAAAGCACTTGGTTTTATGAAAAATGGCTTTCTCCTCAAAAACAACCAAAAAAGAGCCAATCAACAAAAAAAAACCAAAAAACCCCAACCCACACCAAAAAAAGCGCTCACTTGAAGCGCAGTTGACAGAAGCTCTTCGCTTGTACACTGAACTCAGGCACCTCATTCTGTAAATAAAGACTTGCTCAGAGCTAAAGCAACCTGCACTTTCTACTAACAGAAAGCACTGTAACATTACAGTAAAAGTAGTCCAAAGAGGAAACAGATAACTCCGTTATTGAGCTCATCTAGTAACTAAAGAAGATGCAAATAAAAATGACGATTTCTTTCTCCTTTAAAAAGGCAAACTAAAATCCAGAACTCCCTGCTCGTGTCAGTCTTCTATTAATTACCACGTGCAACATGGATCAACTTTGCCATCAACAGACCTCACTTAGGTGCTAGAAAGTGAATTTTGAGGACAATTCAGGTTTTTTTGTCTCCTTTGATGTGACTAATGTAGAGCAGCACTGTGATACACATTATTGACTAGGTAGGAATGAGTCCAACTCACTTCATAAAAGGAGCCAATAACTAGAAGTGATTATCATCTACTCACGACGACTTCGCAATAATTACACAACAAAGCTCTGAAGAGAGAAGGTGCACTTTATTTCCTCTATATTATCAACATGTGAAAACCATCAACTTTCTTATGTTTTACTTGGAGGAAGTCAGGGCATCTAAAACCTCTCAGGAATGTGCTCCACTGATTACAGCATCATGTTGTTTCCTTTATAAAACCCTAGAATGCAGAGTATGTTTATATATATATAGACAAATATATATATACACACACACACTTAATAAGGTAACAAGACCTGACATCCAATGACACCAAACATTTCTAAAGGCTACTTAAGTTGAAGCTTTCAAACGAAAAACTTTGTATCATGCAGTAATTGTCCAAGTAACAGCAAGGAACAGAACAGCACAACATCAAAGAAGAAAACATCTACTCCTGCAGAAGTTAATCCACGCAATTAACCCTCAAATGTGAACACACGCTCCATTTCTGTGGTGCTCAGAAGATTCTCCAAGATGCTATTCTTGTCACTAATTAGGTGCAGCACAAAAAATTGAAGACTTGCAAAAATAATAAATTGAATTTATTTACTAGAAAACAAACAAAAAACCACAGACAACAAAACATCAGAGGCTGTGTAACATCCGAATTGCATGGAAACATGTGGCATTATCCGTCCTCCAAAGTTAAATTATGTTAGACCCATCAAATACTTGATCTTGCAGTATCACAGTTTTATTAGACTAGAGAAAAACTGATTTAAAGCATTTTTTACCCTATATCATAAAGCAGCCCCTCTCTTTCTTTCTCCTCACTGACACAGGTATTTATTAATAACATGTTTGATAAGAGAGGGGAAGAGAAGGGGACAGAAGTGGAAAAAATAAAATAATTTTAAAAAATAATAATTGAGCAAGGAAAAGACATCCCACAAAACTAAAGGAGGTTACTTTCAGCCCAGTGCTCTAATCTAGTTTCCTACACAGCCACACGTTTTTGTGCTGTCACTGGATGGGGATGGTATGGGAGCTGGATGCCGCTTAAACTAAAGCCACTGGACAAAACACTCCCTTGGAAACACAGTCCCTTCCTAATCTACGCCAGGTGCTGCTAACATTCCTTTTCATTCAGGCTTAAAGCAATACCCTTAGCTACAAAAAGGTTCCCAGTAGAATTTAAAACATTTAAAATTAGTAAATGCACTGAGTGGTATGATACTGTTGCAACCTCATTTGCAGTGACCTGTGGCTAAATATTGTTTAAAACAAAAAAATCAGAACAAAAACAACCAAATAAAAGGAAAGAAAAAACTACAAAAACAACTTCTCCATGATTTAGAAAGCAAGAAGAAAACCACTTTTGAGTTCAATTTAAGCATTGAATCACGGAAGGAAAAAAAAGAATTAAATTCTAAACAGTAAGCTGCAGATAAACCAAATTCGGGGCTATATGGGGTTTGCATGTCAACTTTTGCGTACTATTTTTGTTAGTGCTGTATAGAAAGACGTGTTTTGAGGTTGTCAACACACAAGTTTCAGGAATTCTTGTTTTTTAACATGAATTTACAGCTGTCAGAACTAACAAGTTTCATGCCGTTCCAGACACTGGGAAGCATTTTGAAATCATTATTGCTTTGCTGACACATCACTGCAGCCAGCACAACAGGTGGGGTTGAAGCTGGAAGATCTGTAGTATCCAGCAAAAATTGTCTAATGGTACATTTGGGATATGCTCAGCCAAACGTGGGAGCAAGACAGGCGCAGAATGCTATCGACTGTAGACTCATCTATTTGTTAAGGTTTTGGGATCATCCCAGCAAAAATTATCCTCTTAGGAATAAGCAATATTTACAACAGGACTTTGGAGTAAATTACCGTCCCATGTTTCAAAGTCTTTCTAAATAAAGATAATAAAACACACTTACTTCTGGCCATATATACAACAGCGATCTGACAACTGCCATCAACACGTCAATAACTGCAAAAAAAAAAAAAAACCACGGATTTTTTTTTCCCCCCAGCCATCTTACGTTCCTGACAAAGGCCAGAGTTTTGAAATTGAACTTGGAGAGCTCAAATAGTTAAACTTTCATTGAAAGAACTGTTGCCAAGCACACTAAGCAAACACGACTTACTCAAATACTTACAGTAATCTGTTCCCAGTGTCCTGCTGATGTTTAAATAGGAAAATAACCCTGCAAAGTCCATTCCTTTTTGTAAACAGCCAACATTAGTTCAGACTTTATAATAACAAACTGGTGCTAAAGTTTCTTTTTGCAATCATAAGTGTGTGTGCTAATAGCTTACCCATCTCCAACTGTGCTTGACTGCTCTAGTCTTGCATACAAACACTCCAGTTTAAAAAAAAAAAATAAATAAAATTATCAAAACTTTAGTTTCTAGAGAAAATGGGGAGGTTTTTGTACAATTCAGTATATTGCTTCTGCCTCACAATATAGTGGCAGACACGTCGTACAGGACAGAGCATTGCATTCAGCTATAATCCAGAGCACAGCAGCTGACAAGATATATTTTTATCCCTGCAACCTCTCCACGTGCCTGTTGATGCCCAAGCCTCCAGAAACCACGCGAAGGCTTTTCATTACCACTGGTACATAGTCTCTCAATTGCTATAAAGCTTCACTGAGCCAGTGATGAGTTCCTGTCAACAGTGGTTTGCAACAGCAATGACAGCCACGCAGCAGGGGAGACCTGAAGTCATTTTAGTTTACAACACAGACCAAGATTTTATTTATAAAAAGAAAATTAAAAAAAAAAAAGAACTGTTGCTAGAGTCTCAAAAACAGGCATAGGAAAGAATGTGTAAAGCAGCTTCCTCCCAATTAATGGCCAGAGAAGGAAACAGCTGGAGAATTTAGCAGTAATTAAAAAAAAAAAAAAAAGAAAAAAAAGGCAGAATTTACAAGTAAAAGAACAAATTTCTACCCCATACTAGGACACTGGTTTGAGCGTACCTGTCCTGCAGTGTGGGCTCCCAAGCACATAATAAGTTTTCCTGTTGTCCACTCTAACAAGTCTTCCCACCTCCCACTGGCTCATTGCCAGTCAAGGGCCAAAAACATGGCTGGAAGACACTCCTGGCACATGACTTCAAATGTCCTCAGAGGCTCAGAGAATCCCAGACTGGTTTGGGTTGGAAGGGACCTTAAAGCTCATCCAGTCCCAACCCCCCTGCCAGCAGCAGGGACACCTTCCACTAGACCAGGTTGCTCAAAGCCTCATCCAACCTGGCCGAGAACACTTCCAGGGAGGAGCAGCCACAGCTTCTCTGGCCAACCTGGGACACTGTCTCACCACCCTCACACCAAAGAATTGCTTCCTCACATCTCACCTCCATCTCCCCTCTGCCACTTTCAAGCCATCCCCCCTTGTCCTGTCACTCCCTGCCCTTGGCCAAAGTCCCTCCCCAGCCTTCCTGGAGCCCCTTCAGGTACTGGGAGGCCACTAGAAGGTCTCCCTGGAGCTTTCTCTTCTCCAGGCTGAACAGCCCCAACTCTCTCAGCCTGTCCTCACAGCAGAGCTGCTCCAGCCCTCGCATCATCCTCGTGGCCTCCGCTGCACTGGCTCCAGTAGCTCCATGTCCTTCTGCTGTTGGGGGCCCCAGAACTGGATGCAAGATGGGGTCTCACAAGAGCGGAGTAGAAGGGAAGAACATGTTGACAATATGTTAAGAGACGTAATACCTGAAAGAAGGCATCCTTCCTCAGAAACTAGCACTTGTGGACAGGAAGGTCCTAACAGGCTGTCAACAAGGCTATGGACAGGTGTCACGTCATAAACAACCATGATAATGAATCAGTCAATATCAAGAGGCGACCAGCAGATGCTCAGATTCAGTAACACGAGCCTGTTACACAGTCCCAATCCCAACACACAAAACGAGCTTACTGAGAAAGGACTGGAATAAAGTATTCAGAAGAGATCTTTGTGGGGAAACCATTCTAAAATACAAGCACCCTTGGGGAAGCAACTGTGGAACAAAATTTAGAATATGAATTCATATCCTCTCTTAAACAAAGCAAGTTTTGTTACCCTACAAAATGCCTTATAATCTGTACAAGGAAGGTGACACTAGCAGGTCCCAAGAACATTCCTCAAAGTTGGACACAGCAGCACATCTTTAAATAGAAGACTTTCTTCTGTGTCCCTGCAACATCGACTCCACAGAATCCTAGGAATCAGAAAAGCACAAAAAAGCAGGTAAGAACCTTCATCCGTATCTACTAACTGCCTTCTGGATGGGCACAGCAGCTTTTACACGTGCATTTGGGGTATGTAAGAGCGTCAGTGTCAAGCAGCAAGTATGGCTTGGAGGACGGAGTCAGCTGTATTGAGAACTTACAGTGCTCCACATCCTCCCCCGTTGCACTCAGACTTCCTCAGGAAAAAAAAAAACCAACTCAGAATAACCAGGCGAGAGGCCAATACCTACAAAGATCCCATAGCCATTGTTCAGAGAAAACAAGTCACTTGCATCATTCCCCACATGCAATAAGCTTTGTCCTGGCTGGATTCTGCCCGAGGACCAGCGCCAGATGTGCTCTATCTCCAGATGCCAGGAGTTCCACACCCTGGGGATCAGCAACCAGAGTTATTTTCCATGAGCTGTAATTACCGGAGCAGGACGGAGAAGGGCTAGATGTGTCCAGGTGGTAATCCCCAAGGTAAATGAATCCTAGATCACTTAAATCTTTCACAGAGAATAATTAAGACCTTAATTTGGACCACGCAAGTTGAGAGATAATATGGAACAGAGGTCACAAGCATAAAGTACTTCTACCTGCTCATCTTCTCTCCACTGCGCACCAGGCTGAATGCCAAGCAGCAACCCTCAAACACAGCCTAAGCTGCAGCTTCTCCAGTTTTACCAATTCTGTCGTGGGCAGACAATGTTAGTGGAGCCACATGCTCGGGGGACAGCAGGCTGCCTCTTCAAACTGCCAGAAACAGGGAGGGGTTTGGGGGCTTGGGCTTGTTTTTTTGGTTTGGGATTTTTTTTTTTTTCCACCTTCCATTCAGTGATGCTGCCTCATCACCCTATTTAGAGAAGTAACCCAACAAGTTTCTGAGAGCTCTCTTGACCACTATTTTTAATTACCCACCTACAGATATTCCAGCCTTTAGCAATCTTAGTCATTCAGACAGTTTTGGAGGGGGGGGGGGGGTGGAAACCCACAACACAAAACAAGTAGGTAAAAGGAAAAACAATACACAAAATCCCTGCCTAGAAGAGCTTCCAAGCTGAGAAGTACTACCAACACAGGGGAAGCATACAACACACAGAAATTGTAAAGACTGCAAAAGGTATGGAAAGTGGTGATGCAAGATCAAAGATTTAGGGGCACAAAATTGACCAGGCATACAATTTTGATTAATAAAATACACATCGCCCTACCTTATCAGGGCTACTTTACCTGCCATTCTGTTAGTTTGCAGCTTCATTTCCCTCTCCTGGAACACCAGGCATTGAGAGAGCAACACAATGGAGTCAAACAAAGCAGGTTTATTACTAAAAGGTTATGTAAAAAGCATACATATAGGAAAAATTACCCTGAGGTGCTTCTTGTGTGAAATGCTCCAAGACACATTCAGAGAGACCATTTCTGTATCACTGTCACCTTTTCTCAAATGAAAAGTTGGAGTTCACAGACTTAATGGCATGCTCCAGTGACAACACCAAAACCAAATCCAGGTGTACTGACTCCAGTCCCACACCTCACGACTGTGAAACCATCCTCCTTAAAACTGGGTATCGAGATCTAACATCAAGAGTTAAAATCTACATAAAAAGCAAAGGTTTTTTTCAGAAACAGAAGGTTATCCAATAACACAACCATCAGAACGAAAGGAAAAAAAACAAAGCAGGAGAAACCGGTTAACCAAGTGTTTAAGCACAGAAGAGCACACATACATATTATATCCACACTCACACATATACACATGTGGATCACTCGAGTATCTCACACCCTCCACATGTACATATTTCAGCAGAAACTAGCCAGGACCTTGTAGGAGATTACTTCTGCCTAGGTCAGCACTTGGGAGGACTACAATCAAATCTGTCACTGCTCGGGGAACTGAATGGTCCAGTACCACCTTTAAACTTCAAGTAACTACCAGTCACTGAGTAAAATCCAGGCATTTTCCAGTTCTCTGGCTTATGCAAAATGGCTTCACTTTCCACAAATGTCTTGAAGGTTCTTTAAAATTTGCCAACAGCAGAATGACCTTGGCATTAACAGGCACCTAACACAAGGATTTTGTCACAACCATCCAAGATTCCTTCAAGCAGAAGGATTACCAGGCCCCAATCCTGACAAACATGCTGTATTCTGATGCTTTGCCAGAGGAAGGGAAGCTCAAACGTAGCCAGAATGACTCCACTCTTTGTCCTTTAAATTTAAATTCTTCCCAGCTGAGCGTTTCATTTTTCAGTTGCAGTTGGATGTGATGATGAGTGGAATGAGGAGACTTTATTAATGTGCATCAATACCTAAAGGGCAGGTGTTGAGAAGATGGGGCCAGACTCTTCTCAGTGGTGCCCAGTGACAGGACAGGGGGCAATGGGCACAAACTGGAACCCTGAAAGTTCCACTTAAACATGAGGAAAAACTTCCTGACTGTGAGGGTGCCAGAGCCCTGGGACAGGCTGCCCAGAGAGGGTGTGGAGTCTCCTTCTCTGCAGAGATTCAAACCCACCTGGACACCATCGTGTGCAACCTGCTGGAGATGGACCTGCTTTGGCAGGGGGGTTGGACTGGATGATCTCCAGAGGTTCCTTCCAACCCCCACCATGCTGTGTGAGTGTGTGACCACAGCCATGAAAACATCTCAGAGAGAAAATTAATCACAACCTGTATCACATTTTTGGCCACAAACTGGTTGCGAACAGATAGCAATTCCTCTGAAAATATTAACCAGTTGTAGAACTTGTTCGTGAAAGTTTATCAGGCAAATGGGATCTAGCAGCAGACGGTTAATAACCGAGCGTCAAGCACACCATCAGACGTGCGAATGGTACGGATTAGTTCTGCACACAAGCTACAGAGCTCACTTCAGTTACTTGTCTGCAACTCTTACAAAACACCTGCAAGTAATGGTTTATTTACTGCAAATATCCAGCTCACTTAAATTTTTGCTACTGCACGTGCATTTCTCCCAATTTTACCATCAGCTACCATGTTGACAGAAACCAAGTTTTGAGCTTCCTGAAGAGTTGATTTACTCTGTTGAAAAAAAAAAGTCTCCAGGAATATTCCCCGACTCTAGCAGTTGCCATTTCTGACTTTTACAACTGAAAAATGCACCTTTTTAATGGCATCATAGAAAACCTCCTCCTCCTGCACAGCGATTCCAACATCACAGCTGACATCGAGTGTAGTGGGGTTTTATGGCTCAGAGTGGGGTGGGTGTTGAAGAAAGATAAAATGAGATGAAAATCCAGGTTCATACAGGCTTTTGGGGCAAGTAAAAGGGAAAGACTCGCAAACAATTCAAGTTAAATTTATTGATGCTTCACTATAGTTTTACCTGCACTAACCACACTCTACCTTAACTCTCACCATACAGCTTGCCTAAGTAAGTCCAGATGTGTAACTCTCCGAGTATTCACTTGCTAGCACTTGAACACCTGCAAACTTGAGTTTTAGAACAGGGGTAAGTAATAGTCAATTTTATCCAGACAGTAAAAAACATGCTGTTCAAACCCAGACAGACAAAAATTCTCCATAACTATAGATTTCTTTCACTCAGCTATTGAAGACAGATAATGTACAGATTTCTTCTTTTAACCATCCACAGCTGGGTAGACCTAAGTGGGAAATGCTACCCATGTGCATTTTCATCCTCTTGGCTCCGACTTGAGAACATGAATACTAACACAGAGGTTTAATTTGCCTTCATATATTTTGCCAAAGACACATCCAGGTAAGTCACCAGTACAGATTTCTGAGGCTAAAACATTTCCCCTTGAAAAAAAAAAAAAAAAAAAAAAGTTTAAACAAATTATACTTTAACCTGCCAACTCTCAAGCACAGGAAGCAATCAGAAAAAAAAAACTCAAAGAAAGAAAAACTATTTATATAATTTATACCATATCTTATGTCAAAACTCAGGCAACTCTCTTCTGAGCTTCCCAATCGTTCTAGAACCAGCAATTTTTCCACTACTGAAATTAAAACAAAGTGTGACAGAGAAAACAGATAACTTGGTGGCCACAAGTGATCTACCTTAAATGGGACAGAATTAATAAGTAAATCATACTTTATTTGAAATAACTAGTTACACAAATTAAAGCCTCCAAAGCTCCTTTAAACTATATGCACAACGTAAGTAGTGATCAGTACACATCTGACACTGGCTAATTTATGATTCAGTGGTAAAAAGAGACATATTCTATAAAACAAGGGATTAGGTTTTTGTTTTTAAAATTCTGCTGCTTTGAGAAGTTCAAGAAGCAGCATTCTGGCTTTTGTATTAAGCTACAAGTGCTAAGAGAGAACACCAAGTATGTTGTACAGACATGTTCTATAGTTACACATCAGAGGATAAATCTCATAACCTTTCATTCCTTCTCCTCCTTAAATTATTCACTCTCATCAGCAGAGACAGCCTGTTATCCACGAGCCAAACTCTTGCTTTTTCTCTTCCTCCATAATGAAACGTAAAACAGACACAAATATACTTCTATTTCAGAACATATTGTCATGGCATCACCAACACACTGTTCTAAGTGACTGAACTAAAAACAGCATCTGAAGACAGATACACACCAACAACATTTCCTACCTTCCTCCAAATGCCACGGCTTTGTGACTGGCCTTTTAAAGCAATCATTCTTTGCCCCAAAAACTTATTTTTATATCTGCACAGAAACTTGCAGAAACTGTCCCATACCAATTATCTGGAAATAAGCCTTGAACAATAATAATAAAGACATATGGCCTTTCACATTGTCTCAAATATCAAGTACGCACCACTCCTAAAACTAAAGCTAGAGAAATCAGCTTTATAAGACTTTCTAAAATTCCATATACTGATATTTCAATGCTCAACGGCCTCTTCAGACAAAGCCTGGTTACACAGGAATATGCCATGGCTTACACAGCATCCTAGAAACGATGGGCTGATGGAAAAAGACATGAGAAAGTGCCCAAGGACCCCACAGGATGCAAGAAAGAGTAAAACCTCCCAACAATGAAGTAACTGGCAGACCACTCACTCAATGTCACAAAAAAACTCTTCAGTCTTGCCTGAAGAGCTAGACATAAAGAGTATGTTATTTAGGAAGTCTGAGAAAAAAAATCCACAGTACAAAGAAATAAAGCTTCAGGTGGCATAAGCCAGCTACTGCAGAAAGCTCCCAGAGATGTGGCATGGTGGGAAACCTGCAGAAGACTTACCTACACCATGCACAACCCAGCTCTTCACTTCAGGAGCACATACAAAATAAAACCAGGGTACTTCTGACCATCGCTGTCATAGTGAGTCCACTGCAAGGCCAAACTTTATTTAAGAATTATCTAGAGAAAACAGAACGGCAGAAGCATGGCTTCACAAAGGTCAGGAGATCCTACACGCCGGCCAACTCAGTGCAATATAAGTCTTATGAAAGTATTTTGTTTTGGTTGATTCACAAGATACATTGTCACTTAGGCATTCTGTGCTGTTGGTTTTGTAATTCATATAAAGATAAATATAGCAGGCAGGATTAGGGGTAAATCTCCCTCTCAATTTTTAAAGGCATTATAGGAAGCAACTTACCTTCTTGACAGTCATACTCTATGGTGGGAAGCTTTGCATTAAAAAAAAAAAAAAAAAAAAAAGCAAGCCAACAATCATTTAATTACATTTCTGGTTTTCTAAACACTTTTTTTTTTCCCCCCTCCTGAAGTCTGGTTAGGACAGTTTTATTTTGGAAGAACAGAAAAGAATGCGCTCATGCAAAATGAATAAAGAAAAAGTACAAGGATTGGACAAAGCATTCATGAATCTGGAATCCAAGTAAAACTGAGATTTCCACAGAAGGTATGCTGACGTTACTGACAAGGATTTAAGTGCATGACTGCTGTTAGGCATAACCTGTGCCTAATTCAAAACCTGGACTGTATGGATTAAGCCATAAGTACATACAGCATTCCATAAAAGTTCTCAAATGACCTATCAATAACCCACAGATTTCAGCAGCACCGTACACTTTCATCACATTTTCTCAGATCCTCCACTCCCTTTTGATTTAGTTAAAACCAGCACTGTACAGCAGTTTTCTGCAGTACAGAAAAAGAACATCTACAAAATCACATAGTAATACTGTTTGATTTCCAAACCCAAAAGCCAAGAAATTCCCTTAGCAGGTCCACTCAATCCACAGCTCCTCCTCATCCGCGAAGAGGTTTAGAAACATGAAGCAGACAACACTTGCTCACACTCTCTGGCTTTTTCTGACTCAAACACCACACAAAGGAGAGGTCAACCTTCTTTCTTCACTTCCTGCCACCTCCTACCTCTGATCTAATTCTTGCAAGCTGAGGATCAAGAGTCCCCAGAGCTAATCGATCACCTTTCCTATCAGTGTAACAAGCCACTTCCAAAAAGACGTATTAATAAATGTTTACTGAATTGCATTTAATGCGACAACACAGTGAAATTGAAGTCAATATACACTTAAGGCATCCTAAAAAAAGGGCAACAGAGAACCACTGGAATCACCATCTCCAAATGCTGAGCCAAATGAAAAGGCATCGAGGACATAATTCAATCATTCATCTCCCTCTCAGACAAAACTCAAGCCAAGAGGGGTCCTGTAAGAAGGTCAGAACTGCCAAATTAAGAGCACTGCACTTTCACAGGACACCACAGGCCCTTTAACAAGAACCCACAAGAAAAAAAAAACGGAAAATCAAGCCCTTTGGAAATATAATTTCCATCTTTCCACTTTTCACAGTGGAGGGGAGAGTTATAATCTAACACACTTGCAACTTCATCAGTTGCATCATTTTTCAACCAGTGATGATTTTTCAACCAGTTGCCTCATTCTTCACCATAGCTCAGGAACACCACACATCACAGTTTCATTCATTACCTGACATATACCTCTATTGTCTCAACTGGAAGACCAGAGCTCAAAAAACCTTAATTCTGCCTGTCACAAAGACAACTTCTATTAGTTTAAATAGTTTAATTAGTTTAAAAGAAGTCAACTTAAAACTGGCGAAGCCGTTTCCTTCTGTATAAAAGATAAATAATAGATGCCATGTTAGCAGAATATTCAGAATTAGCTAATACTCATGCAGCACTGCAGAAAGCCAAAGTACCAAACAGTATTCAACAACTATTATATGACTAAGCAGGGACATTTTTAAACACATATGCCAATATTTGAGGTTCTCAAACCACTTACCATCACACCAGCAACTTACTATACATCTGCTGTCAGTGCTGTTTATTGCACTAGCAATAAACCTTCGGACTCTGAAATGAAGACAATTCTGTAGCTGATTCACAGTCAAGAAATTCCTTCTCCCACCAGACTGTCCCCATTAAGCTAATCTAACACAACACACTTATATAAAGTATTTACTGGTTTAAAAGTGGTTTCAGTTGCTTTAACCCTCTACTCATTCAGAGCAAACGAAGCAATTTAAATCAAGCACATCTCAATTTACTGCCATCCCTGCAAAAGCTGCCCATGGATTGAATAACAATACAAAATGACACCTTATGTCTGCCTCTGCTGGCACACAAAGCGTGAGTCAAGCAAGAGTAATGGAAACAACAGCTAAATTAAAAATGCTGTTTATTACATGGACCCTCAATACCCTCACCAACCCATCGCCCATCCTTTACATGCCTTGGAGCTTCTCAGTAGAATTCTGTGGCTGAACAGATATTTTCAATCTTTAGTAAACAGAAACCACAAAGATGAAATGCTCGTGAGCTCCACATTCAGATTTTTCTGAGAAGAAACCAGAAGAATTGTTGGTCCATAAACTCCTAACAAACAACGGTACTGAAAAATACTTTGTGGGACATACTTCCCATTTTCTCTCCTCCTCTCACCACAACTGTTTAATCACCCAAAATCTCAAAAACTGCTCAAAATATCCTTTGACTCTATCACGAGACTTTCCATGGCCTAACCTAATGGGGGTAGGACTCTCCAGAACTATTTTTTTCCAGCTCAGAAGTCCCAGCTGTGGGCTGGCAGGACATGGAACATCTCTGACTTCTTCAGAGAGTCCCAAGCGGTCAAACAGCACATGGCTTTGGTCAGTGTCCCCAGCCAATATCCTAATTATTTGCTCCCGCCCTAAGGGAACTTGCAGTGTTGCTGGACACGTCCTGTTGAAAAGCAATATAGTGAAAAAGGAAAATAATCCACACGCCTCAAAATCTCTAAACAAAATGGTGCTGCAGAATAGCATCACTGTTTACCTGTGCCCTAGACTGGGGGGATACTTATTCTAGCGTCGTTCTTCCCTCGAAGCTCAGGTTGATACCTATGTGAGTTCTCCACAAAGGTCTTGAGCACAAAATACGAACTATTTCTTTTAAATGTTCTCAGTGCTGTGGTTTTTTTCAGCTGAATCAACTCCTATGAGAAATTCTGAGCTTATAAAAGCCAAACATTTTGAATGTTTAATAGCTCTTGGGTTAATGACATAAGGAAAAAGTAAGAGGATTTCTTACAGTGTAGAACAATAAAGTTAACTACAATTTCTAACAAGGAATTTAAACCTAGTTATTGTTCTCGACCTCAAGATGGCAGGTTGCTTTCACACAATACAGAATGTTCACAAAAACCACTGATCTAACATGAAACTAAACTTTGTTATTAAACTTATTTCTGAGCATCACAAATAGTGGCATTTGTTTCATTTCTGCTTTGACAAAAAGAGAGACAACTACTACTAACTCTACATCGCAGATTAAATTTTAACTAGAAACGAAGTTACATTAGATACTCTTTTGAAGTCACGTGCGTCAATACTTTAGGAGAGGTTTTGTAACCTTTATTTGTTGTTATGCTGCCAGACTTTGCCATAACAATAAGGAGAACAGAAACAATCTCTGTGTCTCCTAAAAAGTTACCTTGGTTTGCGTTATTCAAGAAACATGCAGGACTGAGAAAATTTACAACTGGAGCAAAACCCATGGTCTATTTTACCAATGACTACATAATAAACAGGTAAAAGTAGATTGAGATTAAAAAAAAAAAAAAAAGTTCAAAAATACCAAGAGGCAATAGGGGAATTTACACCGGGCTATTGATGAAATACATTCACACCCTTCTCAAGTACTAACTTAGTGCGCCATGCTGATTTATGCATTACAGACACATCTACAGCATGAGTAATTTTAAGGCATCTCTGGATGTTTGAAGAAGAATCTAAAATTAAATTAATTTAAGTAAAAATTCCATAGTAACAAAAGAATTCACACACCATACCTAAAGGACAGTTAAAGCCATTACCACTTCTCTGGAGAGAAAAAATTCAGTGCTTTGAAAGTATCAACTTAAACTTCACTCAGTCTGCAGTTTCAGTATTTCCTCATTATTTCAAGACGATTTATGACCATAATTATATGCTGGCCATACTCTTCTGAATGCACCCCAGACCATTGGTCTTCTTGGCCAGGAGGGTACAAAGTTGGCTCATGGTTAACCTGCTGCCTCCCAGCACTCCCACGTCCTTCTCTGCACAGCTGCTTTCCAGCAGGTCACCCCCCAACCTGTCCTGGTTCCTGGGGTTATTCCTCCCCAGGTGCAGGACCCTACATTTGCCCTTATTGAACTTCATCAGGTTCCTCTGTGTCCAACCCTCCAGCCCATCCAGATCTCCCAGAAAGGCACCACAGGCTTCCAGTGTCTAAGCCACTCTGGACCCAGCACTGACCCCTGTGGACACCACTAGCCACAGGCTTTCAACTAGACTCTATGCCGCTGGTCACAACCCTCTGAGCTTCGCCATTCAGCCAGTTCTTCCCCCACCTCACTGTCCCCTCATCTAACCCACGCTTCCTGAGCTTACCTATGAGGATGCTATGGGAGACAGTGCCAAAAGCCTTGCTGAAGTCGAGGCAGACAACATCCACCGCTCTCCAGTCATGTACGCACGCACTCATCTAGCCCGTCGTGCCATCACAGAAGGCTATCAGGTTGGTCAAGCGTGATTTCCCGTTGGTGAATGAATCCATGTTGACTACTTCTGATAACCTTCTTTTCCTCCATATGCTTAGAAATGTCATCAAGAATGAACTGTTCCATCACCTTTCCAGGGATGGAGGTGAGGCTGACTGGCCTGTAGTTTCCTGCTTCTTGCCCTTTTTGAAGACTAGAGTTACACTGGCTTTTCTCCATCCTCAAGCACCTCTCCTCTGCTCCAGGAACTTTCAGAGATAATGAAGAGTGGCTTAGCAATTAAATCTGCCAGCCCTCTCAGCATTCATGGGTGCATCCCATTGGAACCCATGGATTTGTGGCTGTCACGTTTGCCTAAATGATCTCTAACCCTTTGAGATAATTCCTAAACAAGAACTTAAACAAGAATCATCTCAACAATGTCCAGGTTTTAAGAGCCCGACATAAAACACTCGCTGTACATTCAGAACCTACTAATATTTTCACACAAAAACATGCTGTTGTCACAGCCATCTTCTTCCTGAACACTTCACACAGGCAAGAGTTTCCTCCCTTCAAGGAAGCACCAAAATGCAATGATCATTTTGTCTTACCTCAGTGAAAGGAGAGTAACTTTTATGTGAAACAGCTTTATCATTATTTCAAGCCACATAAATAAAACCACTCCTGACACCACCAGATATAAAGCAAGGACTTAGTTCCACGGCAGAATTATTTCACAGCCAAAGTATTCAGGATCTATTATAACATGCCAAACTTCACAGACGCTTTAACACTGCAGAAGCTCCAGCACATCCCCAGTCTTGCAGAGGTGTATTTACATATTTGTAAGATAAGCACATCAAGATACTTTTAAGAGGTAAAAGTCCCTTAAAGTCAGGTGTCTCCTGACAGAGTGGGGGTTCTCACGAATGGAAATAAAAACATGGAGAGCCGCTCACAGTATATCCATGCTCCTTCTAAAAGCACAGATGCGTCGTCCTTAAAAGTATCCTCCAGATGAACCAAACAAAAGAATCACTTATCTGCCTACTAAGTAGTCAGAACAGCAGCAATGTCATTAAGATTTATAACCAAGACTCTTTAATTAATTACTAAAAATGGTACATTCATAGAGGAGCTTTTCTGTGCATGTTAAGGAAGGTGACTATTGATACAGAACACACACTGTATACTAAAAGAATCACTGTCTCTAAAATGAGGCGAATGAAAATGAAACTCCAAGTTACAACTTACTACTTAGTTTTATTGTGAACTCTTACTTTCCTAAGAGTTCCAAACAGAAAGTTAGCCCTTTTTTAAAATATTCCTTTCTCTTACAGTCTCTTAAGTAAATATAAGGAAACCCTCAAAAAACACTATCAGCCTGTTCTCTCTTCATTGAAGACTCCTGTAAGCTGATTTTTTTTCTCGCTAAAGCTACACAGATTCAGTCAGTCAAGTAGGAACGTGAACATCTTTACACAAACCTAAGTGTTTAGAAAGGAACAAGCCACACTTCAGGTTTTCTGAAGCATTTTTAGAAGATTGAACCAATGTGGACAGAGAAGGTGCATCCCAAGATTCATATAATCCTGACAGAATAAGCAAGATATACTAGACATCTGCCTAGAGCTCCAACTAAAAATACAGAATGATGATGCCAGCAGGAAACAGTCAGTTCTCTTGCTCTAAATGACAGTTCTAATAATTGCAGACCGTTTGAAAAGGTGGGTGGCCTAATAAAAGAGGCCCCCAGGTGAGGTTCCAACAGCCTTGGTCACAGCGTCGAGTTTTCTAAACTCCCCAGGACATTGCCCCAGCCAGGCTGCAGCGAGCAAAGGGACCAGGGGCTGTGGTGGGAGCAACAGCCCGCAGTCCCACAGCCCTGACTCCCCATCTCGGGGGCACAGAGCCGGGACTGATGCAGGGAGCAAGGACGGGAACGGACCCCGGCCTCCTCCCCAGGCACGGCC
>NW_010335381.1:0-12071 GCF_000700745.2 Antrostomus carolinensis
GTTCTGCTCCCTTGTCCTTGAGGGCTGTTTCAGCTCTTCTGCACATGTGCAGACCCAGATTACTATTGCTTTGTTGACAAGGTAGAGAAAAGGTTGCACTGTATGACTATTCCTAGCTGCTAGAATAACCTTTTCAGCTGCAAAGTTTGGACAACTTTTCTTGAAATTCCTTTCAAAACCCTATCTCCTGATGTTTTGTTTGTTGTTATTTTCGTTGGGATTTTTTCTGTGGGGTTTTTTTTGTTTATTTTTTTTTAGGTAGGAAATGGAGATATATGTCAGTTTAAAAAACTGAGTGTTTTAACAGATAGCCTTTGATAGCCTGTGAGAAGGGATCAATTAGTCATTACCCTGATTTGCTTTCTGTTGATGTACACACCCTTGCAAGCAAAGGAGCAAGTATCCCAATGCCTGCCAGCTTGTTCTGTTAGGCCAAACTATATCTGATTAGAGAGCAGGTTATGGTTTACCTGTCTAAAGATCTCTTGCTCTCTCCAAGAGTTTATGGTTACTAGAGAGGAACTAAACCAAAGCAAATTCTTCCCCTTCTCCTCCCATCTACACTGCCTCAAAAAAAGCAAGAGCTCAAAAGAAAAATGGTTGGTCCGAGGAGGGGGAATCTGTGAGGCGAAGAGCAAATTGTAAAGCATGAGTGGTAGTGATGAGCTCTTCTGAGCAGGAGGTAATGGGTGGATCTCTGCGTGCCCATTATGGTGTGATGTCCCAGTACAGTAAAATCCAGAAGTTCATAATCCAAGTTTTCAGAAGCAAATGTTTCTTTGTACCTGGAAATGAGTATCAAGAAGGTTTATAATTATCCTCAGAATCTTTATAATGAATAGTGCTTTTGGTGCTGTGCTTATGTTGGGAGTCAGGTTCTGGCTCAGCTTTTTGTTCACAGTGTGATTTTTCTGCTCCTTGGCTTACTTACCCTGGTACAGAACTAGTGTTAGAGATCTGCTGGGGCATCAGGTGCTGTGGAAGCGCAGGCTGGTGTGCTGTGATTTTGATACTTTAAACAAGATCTCTAAAGCTGATCCTCAGTGATCATCCTAACTAGATTGTTCCCCTGGCAAAACAGGATTACAGCACAGAGGTCAGGTTGTACTGAAGAAGTTAATGTGTTTCTGTTTGCAGAAACTCCAGTGTTGGAAAACTGTAGTTTCCTGTATTTTTCCTGTGATCTTTCCTGACTGAAGTTATTTGTCTTAATAATACCTCACATTAATTCTGTCTGAGGGCTTTAATCTTTAAAGTCACAAAAATATTACTTATAAATCAAACATTTACATAACCCCCCTTTTTTTTCAATACAAAGACAATACTGATTCTTCCTCAAAAATACTTAGCAATGTTACTGTTATGGTGACGTGCTGGAGATGTAAGGGTTTCAGTCACTGACTATATACAAAATTAAGTACAAGCGACACATTGACTATTATCCCATCCATTTTTCAGTCCAGTCCTGACAGAACATCTGTCACGAGCAAGACTGCAGTGTAATTTCAGTTTGTTAAATCTTTGAGTTTGTTTCTAAGTTTTAATATTGCCAACGTGCATATCAGTATTGACAATAAAATTGGACTGAAGTTACTGAAGTTCTTTCAGTCTAAGAGATAAAATGCTTTATTAGAAGCTGTGAATGTTTCACTATTACTTTAGACTGGATTGTGGCTTTTTACCCTGTGACTTACTCAGAACCTTGTTTCTTTGGTCAAGCAGTAACTTGGCACCCGATAGCTTACTGCCTCTCCGTGAGTGGTAAGTCTGCATAGTGCAGAAGCTGCAGTGTTGCGAGTTTTTGTGATTTTGCTGCAGATTGAGCAACATTGTGTATTAATAGTTTGTATATCCATGGCAGCAGCTAAGGTTTTTGATTGAGGACCTCAGCTTTCTTAAAGATAGTAAGTTTTTAGCATTCTTGGTTGCCCAGAAGTTTGAAAACATTAACTGAATGTGTACAAAAGACAAAGTATCTAGAGACAAAAACACATAATTCATTGTATTTAAAAAAACCTTGTGAATTGTGGAGACAGATCCATGACCTTTGAACACTTGTGGCCGACAGTGCTGGCATGTTGGCATCCGAATGGCTTTTTGCTGGCTTTCACACGCATGCCATTACTGCTGAGTTAGAGATCTATGTGGTTTTGGTTACAAAGCTTTTCCACTGTGATTAGCTTTCCTTTTGGTCTGGTTTAAGCTTGCTTATGTTCGTTTATGATATAAACATATTCCTTTCCTCCTTATCTTAAAATCCCTGTTTGAAATATCCTTAAAAACTTTTTTTTTTTAAATTCTGCTGTAGGCATTGTCAAATATGATCCTGTGCTTAAATCATCTGGTGTTTGTCTTAAGTGTTTAGTTGTGATTTTTAAAAAAATGAACTTCTACCTACTGCAGAGATAAGGTCTAAAATTTTCCTTGTTAGAACCCTGTGTGGAGCTGGGTGAGAGCTGGCAGAGTTGTTTGACTCCAAGCAGTTTAAAAACACAGGTTTCATGTTGCTGTCTCTGTAACCTAGACTTCCATGGGACTCTTTGTCACTATTAATGTTTGCACTTGTCAAATGGAACAAAACAGAATAGGAGAGGAGGCTGTAAGTACCTAAAAAAGTAGGTCAATGGGCCAGCAGGTTATTTGGCCAGAAAAGAATGAGTGGCTTCATTGAATCATGCTGTAATTGTTTTTCTCCTGTTGGCAGATTTTTCTGCTGTGCTTTAACTTCCAAGGTTAATATTTGCATCTATTTTTTAACCACTTAAGAGCCTCTGTTAGGTGCAGGGGAAAGAGAAACTTAATTTTTCTAATAAATAAGAGGTAATTCTGGTATTTTCCATAAAATCCATTCATGAATTTGGGAGTAGCATAAGCTTAGTTTTTAGATCCCAGCCTCCTTTTTAGAATTTAATATGCTTTAAAATAAAATTTTTCAGAACTGGTACATATACATTGTATAGTGAATAAATTTTATTTTAAGAACAGTAAGCAAGGCAGAGAAAATCAGGATAAAGATAGGAGAAAAAAATTATTTCATATGACTTCAAAATGTAGAAAATAACGTGGTTTAGGGGAAGAAACTGTATAACTGAAAAGTATGGTATCAATAGACTAGAAGTTGGTGATCACTTATACTGGTGCTGAGGGGTTTTTTCTGGACAAAGTGCATTTGTGAGGTAGGTTTGGAATACATTCTTGAAAGTGTTTTGAAGTGGGTTTTGAAAGAAGGGGTTAATGGCCGTGTCTGAAGGAGTAGCAATAATGCAGCTGGGCAACTTTGCTAGTTTCCAGCAGCAGCATTCTACACATTCTGGAGTCCTGAGAATAGCAATTTCAGAAAGTGAGAGAGAAAAAGGTGTAACTGAGAAAGCCAGTGGAGGCACAAGTAAGAGTTTCAGCAGAAAAGGTGTTGAAATAATGGTATAAAGATATACTTTGAAGGCAGGAAGTGGAAGGGAAGATGTAGATGGTGTGGGAGATACTAAATCCAAAAGTATAAATGACATCAAGATTAAAGATTGGCATAAAGTGATATCTTAAAGCAGAGATGAAATTATTTCAGAATATCCATTTTATCAAGAAGAGCTTTAAAGCAAGGTAAAGTCAAATAGTGAAATACTTGGGATATTTTTAGTACGCGGAATATTACATTTATAGATTAGTCTTGTTGGAATGATTTCTTCTCTTTTACTTAAAAAAAAATTGATCATTTAAAAACTCCTTGATTATAAAATTCTCTGTTTAAATTTTTTTACAGTTCAGAATTTAATGCTTTTCTGCAGAAGAGAATACATCTAACTCCACATTGTTCTTCAAAGGAACCAGGTTTCATCACTAAACCTCACACTTTAACAAGTCCCAAAGTGTAAAAGGTAAAATTGTGCTCTTATCATTAGTAAGGTTCCTGTAGCTTTCAGTCATCAGCACTGAAGGGCTGAGTAACAGTGTTAAGCAGTGTCTTTTGTTCTCCAGGATATGACTGAATTTGATTCTTAGAAATAGACATAGTCCTTGGGTTCTGTAGTGTTTGCCTTAAACTTGACTGGTTTCACTGGAATTGTCTCTGCAGTCTTACCCATTGCCATGTATAAGTATTGTGTATTTTGGCGTATTGCAAATTTGGTGCAAAGACAGAAGGGTCAGACCTTGAAGAGAGAGAAACAAATGCACTACAGGTGCATTTCCTGTGGTCTGTAAGTTCTTTTAACAATTTGTCTTAGGTACCAAATCGAAGTTCCTAGTTCTGATATAGGACCCGTATACTGTAACAAGTGAATGAATGCTGAATTCTAGAAACTGAGTGCTTTGTTAAAGTGAAAATACTGACTTTTAAATTCTGATTCTGCATAATGAATGTCAGTTGTGTCACGGGGGAAAGTTTTTTGTATTTAGCTGTACACGTATTTTTCTTTTGCAGATTAATGGAAAAATATATAATTTGCAGAATTTCATATTACTTTTGACCTCTATAATGTTAGGTACCAAATTAATTTTGAAATTAACACAGGGCTAAAAATTTGATTATTATATGCCTGTATTAGTGCATACTATGTAAGCTGAATGAAAACAACTTGGTGGCTTGATTTTAAGCCTAATTCCATGCCAGTGATGGTAGTTTGCTTTTACTGCTGAGCACCCTGTTTATTGTTGCTTGCTTTTGAGAAAAAATTGAGCAAACACTTCTTCATTTACTTTCCTCCTGCCATTTCTCTCTGGTTTTCAAGTAGCGCAACTCTTACTTTATAAGATCTGGCCAACTAATTTGAGGAATTTAATTTGTTGGTATGGCCAGTGCAACTGTTATTGTGAAGAACTGGAGTGAAGGAATGGTTTGCTCCCAGTGTCTCTCTCAGGGCACTGGGTTTTGGAGAATAAAGGCAGGATGAAGTTGGACCTTATTAATTGAAAAGTAGCTAAGAAGGCTCATAGGGAACTTGGGCAAAACTGCCTGCATACTTTGTGATGCGCCTTGGAAGAGACTGTGCTGCAGCACAGCTTTCTCAGCTACTTTCCTGCTTCACTCGAGTTTCGAAACTGTGTGGGGAAAAATCCTCGTCATGTGAAGCAAACCTGAATAGTATGTGGCTGTTGTCCCGAGATAGTTTGGTGGAAACATAAGCTTTCTTCCACAGTTTCCCCATATATATAAAAATTGGTATACAATTTTCCTGGAACATTTTGCAGACTGTCTGGATCATGGAGTTGCAACTGCCATATTTCTTGTGGTATTAACACCACAAGTTCCACTGGATTCGGCACTTTGGAAACAAACAAATCCTTCCTTCTCAGAAACTATGAGTCACTAAAGTGACTAAACCCAGCTCCTTTGAAATAAATGCAATGCCTTTTTACTGTTAAGTTTATAACATAGTAAAAATTCCCGAAGATCTGCAAGTTCATCTCATATAAAACTCCTTGCTGCATGCAGTTGTTCCTTAATCACTGGCAGTGTTATAGTTGTGCTGCTCCCTTTGAGCAGCCTCTGTCATCTAACTTTTCTGTATCAAGGAGAAAGGTTTAATTGCATTGTTTTATGTCTTCATAAGCAGTTCAGCTTTTCAAAGTCATGTAATTTTGGGGTACCTAAAAGTAGGTACTTGTTGAATTAAATGTTTATTTCAATTTTATATTCCTTTTCTCACTGTTACTATTTCATTCACATTCTTTGTTCAAAATCATATGTACACCTGAAAAAACAAAAACTTCCTACCGAACCTTGGTGATGAATAAGTAACTACTTTAAGAAATGGCCAGGTTAACTATAACTTTCTCACAGTATGGAGATCACATTCTAAAAAGTATCTTATTGTCATCATTTCACGTATCTGTTATAACAATGTGCTCAAGAAAAAATGTAGTAAGAAATAAATAATAGCTTTCTCTTTGCACAATTTCTAAATAGAATGTATTACTACTGAGGAGTGTATTTTACATATGTTCAATCCTCAGTGTTGTGAGAGTCTTTTAGGTAAAATTTAAAATAAAAATGAAAAGCTGCATCTGAATTCAGAGTCAGAAAAAGATTTGAATTGGTTTAGTCCAGAGATTTATCATGACATTTAATAAAACAATGTTCTCCTGAACTCTCTGTCATGTAAAATGAGATATTAATAGTCCAGGTTATGATGGTAATGGACACTACATTAGAGAAAGTATGAGGGCAGAGCAGAAGGTTGGAATAGAGGGGAAGATTAAGAGCAGCTTATAGAGCAAATGAAAACTTCAGTATATTCTAATGAAGAACCTGTTTGTTTCTCCAGAGTCACATTTTGATGTTTTTTCTTCTCTTCCAGGCAAACGTACAAATGTCTACCACAAGACTAAAGTGTGACATGTTATGTTTTTTACCATAAGCACCCATAAAATGAGCTCCATTGCAGACAGGTATGTTAATAGAGTTCGGGGGGAATTACTGGTCAGTGCTTTCTTTAATAATTTTTTCTTACGGTTAATATATAGAGAGTATTAATTTATGCAAAAAATAAGAGGAGTGAGTTTTGACTTTTTTTTTTTTTAACAAAATTATTTTAGTAGTTGTTAAATGTGTTGTTTTGTAGGCATTGGAAATAGTGATTTTTATTGTTTGGGATTAGTCTTAAAATGTATTACTTGTTTTTAGCCATGGAACAGCACTGCTGCAATTTGAGTTAATTTTTTTTTTTTTTGAGTACTTCAATATTTGATTAAGGAAACAAATACATGTAAACAATTAGTGATGCTGCAGGTAATAGTAAAGTGACCTCTAACCTATTTCAAGGGAAAAGTAATAGCTGAGACATGGTTTCTACTTGATTCCTTGAGCTGGACTTAGCAGCTTAGGTGAACATCTGTCCTTAATACTGTGTGTGTTGCCATTTTTGAGACTCCAGGAAATGAGAATTGCATCAAATACACTGAAAGTTAAACCTATCCTAAAATAAATAACAATAAAAGCAAAGGGTAAAACTTTTGAAATGCTAGTCTGAGTTCTTAATTCTTTTAGTGAAGTTTTGTAGCATTTCACTGAAACTTCAGCCTTTTGAATATACAAATTCATTTTAATTTCTTAATGTTTATGTAGTAGCGTACAAAATAATTACTTCCTAACAGCACTGCTTATTGTAATGTACAATTGCTTGATGATGGTTACTTGTGTTAAGGGAAGGAAACATTAGGAGGAAAAAATTAAGGGTGGACACAAAGAGGTCATTGTGGACAGCACTAAATAGACTGAAAGCAGACAGAAGAAGAGAAATAAAATGTGAAAATCCATTATACAGCAATTTTGGAAATTAAACAAAGGTTGTATGAGGTATATTGAGGCATCTTCAAAGGAAATCATGTTCTCATTTTGGTATTTCGACACCTCTTTAGCAGTACATGGACAGTTGTTAATTGAGGAAAATTTATGTGATACTAGATTAGGAAGCAAATATAATAATTACTGTTACTGTTTAACACTGATATTAATTGTATAATTATAAAATTACATACATGGATGAAGTATAGCGTATTCCTCAGCCCTCTTCCATTAATGATACTTCAGTGTTTAAGAAAATTGTGTGTTCTTACTCTTAATGATTTCAGTAATTGTAATAGAAGTTGCCAGTAAGTAGAAATAAATTATATTTGTCCTTTCTTATGTTTTCTAAAGTGTAAGATAATCCAAATAATCAAGAAGATAGAAAAATAAAATGAAGTAGTGTTCATGCATTGAATGCTAAGTTCTCATTAGAAATAGTCTAAAAATCCTTTGAGTTGCGTCAGGAATATAAGGTTTTTGTTTTCTGTTCAGTAAATGTTCTGCGAGAAGAACTTACAGCAGACTTGGCTTCATGTAATTGATGATGGTCTTTGCAAGACATCACAGTAAAATAGTGCTTCGGTTTCTTGATGTGCTGGAGATTATGAATAATTTTGTTTTCCCTTTGTTGTGGTTGAACTCCACAAGAGAGAAATTTTACACTGGTACATTTATTTCTTGCAGAAATGATGGAAGCATTTTTGATGGGCTGGTGGAAGAAGATGACAAAGATAAAGCAAAAAGGTAAGTTTTTAAGTTATTTAAAGCTAAGAAATATCCTATACTTGTACACTTGGGCTTGCCAGCCTGCTTTCTAAACAATAAAAATGTAATTCTTTTATAAATAACCGTATTATTCAACAGCATTTCTTTTACTGTCGTTATTCAGATATGTTGTGTTTTTATAACTGTGGTTCAATTCTTTGTATTTTTGTCAAAGAATGCTTTATTCCAAAGGCTTAGCTGCACCCCTCCATAAGAAGGAGGAAGCTATTCTTCAAAAATGGTGTCTGAGATTTGGAGTAGATGTTTTTGTGGCAGTTCTCACAGTAGAGATTCTTAAGGGTCTGTTTGTATTAGGAACCTGGCAGTAGTATGCAGCTTATTATAAGAAAGTGTCATAGTTGTTATAAACCAAAATTTTCTATTTTGTTTTTCAGAGTGTCTAGAAACAAGTCTGAAAAGAAAC
This sequence comes from Antrostomus carolinensis, assembly GCF_000700745.2. Lineage (NCBI taxonomy): Eukaryota > Metazoa > Chordata > Aves > Caprimulgiformes > Caprimulgidae > Antrostomus > Antrostomus carolinensis. The sequence goes on from NW_010335381.1 coordinate 8,472, forward strand.
GTCGAGATCAGTTTAATGTGCTTATCAAAGAGCTGGGTTCCATGCTTCCAGGTAATGCTCGAAAGATGGATAAATCCACTGTACTGCAGAAAAGCATTGACTTTTTACGGAAGCACAAAGGTAATTGTTTGTAATAATTAAAAAAAAAATTGAAAATTCTTAATTATTTTAATGATATTCATTTAGGATATAAAACATTAATAATTTTGCAGCTCCTTTAAGGAATTTGTCAAAAAATTTAAAGAGTTCCCAAAGAAAGATATTCTCAAGATCATAATTTAGGTAGCAGGGATATAACTGTGTTGTTGCTAATATGTTGCAAAAGCCAGTACTAATATGTTTTGTCCCATAGTTGTCAAAGACAACTGTGTCATAAAGAGAGTTTATTTTTGAAATACCTTGAAGTTTTTTTGTTGTGGACAGATGGAGACCTTTAGAATATAGTTGCTTCATAAGATGCAAGCTGTCAAAGTTTTGCTTCACAGGAAAACTCTGCTGATCCATTTCGGTGGAAGTACTTGTTTTGATATTTAGATAAAACTGGTTTGAACAGGTGGGTTGGTCTTTCCAAGTTCCACATAAAGCAAGATAAATCACTGAAAAATCTAGTTCAAGGAAACTTACTGCACCCTCTCTTCATGTCAGGTATCTACACAACTGGCTGCTTTAACAAAAATGATAAGGCAATAGGGCATTGTGGTCTCCAGCAAGCATTATTGGGGTAGGGTGTTTGATGATAGAAGGTGGCATGCAGTGGGCATACAGACCAGGATCACAGGCCTTTCCTTTTTTCCCTTTAGCTGGGAAAAAACCCCAGAAAATCTAGAAATACTTCTAGCTGAACTTTCTAATTTTCAATATGTATTCACTGATGTATAAGCGTGTGTTGTATAAGAGTCTGTGTTGTTTTGTAAACCATCATGTGAAATGTCAAAATGATGAATGTCTTTCAACATCATTGCTATGTTTTGTTTCTCTGATTGTTTCCATCAGCTGATGGTGGGATATACCCAGATATGTTGTACTGAAGTTTGTTACAGTTTGTTATTTCTGTCAGAAGAAAATTCTTCTGCCAAGCATACACTTATTTATGGCTATTTGGTATTTCTGTATATAAAAAAATCCCTGTTCCTGCTCCTACACTCGTTCTTAACATGACATCTCGTGGTTCACACTGCCAAAAGCAAGATTAAAAATTCAAGAAAACGAGCTCTTTCAGTAGTTAACCTATTTTCCTGAGTAATTTCTGACTATGCATGCTAACTAGAAAGCAGTAGGGACAAAAGAAGCACCTATTAGGTTATAGAATAAAATAAGGAAAGCTGTTAAGTGGATGGATAGGTATGTAGTTATCAACAGTATGTGGTATGTTAAGGTATGATAAATATTTTTCTGTGCCCTAGCACGTCTCTTCCGTTAGTGTTATGGTTCAAGTAGCACTAGATGTGTGCTGAATAGTGCCATTAAAAGGTAAACATAAAAATTAAAATGGAAAGGGAGGGGGAATAATTTGTGCAAGAATTCATAAGTTTGGGATTTTTTTGCCAATTAAATACTGATTATGCTGTTTCAATTCTCTGTGACAGGTTTGTCTCATAACAAAAAGCAGTTATGAAGGTTCCTTTTCTGTACAACTCAGTTCTGTAGGTTCTAAGGCCTTCATGAAAATTGGTTCTGTTTCAAAATCACTTTATCCTGTATTGATGATTCCTATCATAAAATATAAACCGTAGAATGAACATGTGTCAGACAGCCAGCAGCACCAGTCATACTTTTTTTCTTCAAAATGCTTTCTGAGATTATTTTTTAGATTATTTTTATTTTTTTAGGATAAAGGGGAAAAAAGCAGCTCTGGAGATGGGTGCCTTTTAGGGCATGGCACTTTTGGCCTAGTGGGATAGACTGCAGCTTTGTGTGGCTGCACATATCATAACAAGATCTCTAAAGCTCTGTCTGCCAGTGCTCAGTAGCATTGCTCTGCACTGGTTTCCATTAAAATGTTTTGGACAAAATGTTGGCGTGCTTTGCCTCCTGAGGTGCTTGGATTTGTTTGCTACAAAAAAGGAGAGTGACCCTAGCAATAAATGAATTGTTCAGTGTTGATTAGCTGCTTTATTGTTGAAAATCCTACTGTGTGCAGCCACCAGGTTTTGATTAACTGTGTTGCTTCTGGTTCTTTCTGGACCATTTCCACATTGGCCAGGCTCGGTACTCTGGTAACAGCTCCAGATGAACTGTCTGAGCTGATTATTGGCCAGTGTGGATTCTGTTTCTCATTGGGAAAAAACAGCAGGCTAAGCACACTCAAATTATTTTACTGAGAGCTTCTTGGCTAACACTGTCTGTCATCTTCCTTTGAATTTGCAAACATGAAATTTTTGCAAATTATGAATTATTGAAGAATTTCACTGCTAATAATTACAACTAGTAGACTGATATTCATACAACCCACAGATAAATACTGCAGATTTTGGCCCATATGGCAATTTCTACTGGGGATGCTCAGTGCTGATGCAGACTTGCTTCAGATCCAGGATTTGAAGGCTGAATGAGTTTAATGTGCAAGCTTGGTTGTGCTTCCTCGTCTGGTATCTAGCTCAGGAACATGACCTCAGAGTCATTTATCTTTGAATGCAACCTTCTGCCATAATTTGTAAGCATTTCTTTAAATTTACCAAATGAAATTTTTTTTTTCCATGTTGCTTTGGCTGTGTTTTCCAATATCATACTTAATCTAATTATGGAAAATGTAAAAGAACACCTGTAATTGTGGTAAGATAATTCAGAATGGTTCATTAAAGGCATAAACTTCCATCAAATCCGTATCTGTCCAACTTAGAGAGAAGGATTCTGTGGGGGACTGCATCAAAGGCCTTGCAGAAATCCAAATAGGTGACATCCACAGCTCTTCCCTTGTCTACTGATGCAGTTACTCCATTGTAGAAAGCCAGTAGGTTGGTCAGGCAGGACCTGCCCCTAGTAAAGCCATGCTGGCTGTCTTGAATCACGTCCCTGTCCTCCATGTGCTTCAGCATAGCTCCTAGGAGGGTCTGCTCCATGCTCTTCCCCAGGCACAGAGCTGAGGCTGACAGGTTGGTAGTTCCCAGGGTCCTCTTTTCTCCCCTTTTTAAAAATGGGTGTAATGTTTCCTTTCTTCTAGTCACTGTTGACTTCACCTGACTGCCATGGCTTTTCAGATATCATGGAGAGTGTCTTGGCAACTACATCAGCCAGTTCCCTCAGGACTCTGGGGTGCATCTCATCAGGTCCCATGGACTTGTGTATGTTGAGGTTCCTCAGATGGTCATGAACCTGATCTTCACTTACAGTGGGAGGTACCTTGTCTCCCTGGTCCCTGTCTTGTGGGCCATGAACTTGAGAGCTGTGAGGAGGCAGGTTGCCATTGAGGAGTGAGGCAAAAATGTTGTTGAGAACCTCGGCCTTCTCCTCGTCTGTTGTTAGTAGATCACTATTGTTGGTCATCGGGGGGTTATGCTTTCTTTAACCTTCCTTTTGTGGGGTACATACCTGTAGAAGGCCTCCTTGTTTTTCTTGGCATCCCTTGTCACGTTCAGCTCCAGCTGCACCTTGGCCTTCCTG
>NW_010335382.1:0-17436 GCF_000700745.2 Antrostomus carolinensis
GCAGTGCCCCCGCAGCGCCCTGGCAGAGCGGGGCCAGGGAGGAGTGGTACCAAAAATAGTGGTGAGGGGACGAGGGGAGGGGTTCGCTGCGGTCTGAGCGAACAGGGAAACAGTTCCATGAAGTCTCGCCGGTGGAAACTTATCTTTGTGGTTGCTCTATCAGCTGCAAAGCAGTTGCTGTTTCTTCCTCTTGTGCGGCAGTGCTTTATTTTACGAGTGCGCCCGGTGGAGGAGAAAACATATAAATGCTTGGCGGAATTGTTTAGAAAGAGTTGGAAGGCTTTTGGGGGAGGGGTGCGAAGAGGAGATATGTACCTCATTTCTCTCCCTTCACTCCTTTGGCAGCTGCTGTATAATTTCACCCATCCGTTTTCTCCTCTGCTACTCTGAAATTACAGGAAGCATTTGCAGTAGTGCTGACCTCCATCATTCTACAAGTATTGCCTCTGGGGCACAATCACATGGGGTTTGGGTTTCAAGTAATATTATTTCTCTTCTAACAAGAAATCTAATTGCAGGCAGCTTTGAAGAAGGTGCTAAACCAGCTTGGAAAGGCTGAGTAGAGGGCTACAGTTTTATGTATCAGAAAATCTGCTTTTTGGAAACTAGAAGTACTCTTAAATTCCAAGTTCCAGAAGTACTCTTAAGTTCCAAGTGCCACACAGATACTTTAGCTGCACCCTAGGAGTGAGAAGGATCTAAAGCATAGATCTTAGTGTAGGTGCAGATCTGGATGTGTTTTATTTTGGCTGTTACCCAGGTGCTCCTAGTTAATGTGTCTGGGCTGTTAACGGCCATGTGGGGGATGTCTGATTGTAAAGTGCAGGTTTGCTCGTAGGTGGTTATGCCTTGATGTCTCCAGGACGCTTTTTATTGCAGTTTGTCTCTCAAGTAATTCTCCCATCAGTGCATTTTCCTGTATCCTCTTGTCAAATGAATGTGAGTTTATGTTTGGATGTGCCAACTGTTTCCAGAAGTGAGTGTCCTCTTTCCTTCATGGGAAGATACTCTTTGCAATAAGAACACAATCTGTGAGCACATTTTTTTTTTTTTCCTATTTAAAGTAAGGAAAAACATGAGAAGGTGTCAGGATGGAGGTGGCAGAGAAGATGCCAGAGTTTGTGATGAGTTGGTGTTCCTCCCCTTAGCTAGGAATTTTTCACCATTGTCCCTTAGAAGTACCTGCTGGGATGGTGTACGGCTTAACTGTCATAAAGCATCCACAGCCACAGGGAAATTGTGGTAAATTGCCAAACAGGTAAATTGTTAGAAGCTCTTGGTCATTTACCACTGTACCTCAGCACAGGAGCAGGTAAAGCAAACAAGTCTCCAGTCTTGACCTTTGGTCCTCTTTTGGTGAATAGTGGCAGTTAAAACTGGAGAAGTCTTTGCCAAAAAACCCCCGAAAATAAAGGTCTGCAACTATCTTAAGCTTTTGGAGAAGTGTGTTGCAGATATGAAGAGGGATATGGAGAGAATTGAAAGGTAGTGGCATGCACTGCTGGTGCATGGTGGTGAAGAAGGGCACGATGTTATGATGGTTTGTGTTAGTATAAATACAGAATGTCACAGAACCTGTCTGGGTGATAAGCTTGCTGTTCTGGCTCTTGGAGCTCTGCCAGAAAAATACACAGCTAATATCAGAGCTTCACTCCCCAAACGTCTTGGCTACATTTTAGAGTCACAAACCCCCATGGGATACCCCTACAGAAGAATGGTTTGCAGTGGGAATCGCGATCTCCACCACGTGTGTTTGGCTTTGCTGTTGGTTCTACAGCTCTTTTCCTGTTGTCACCTTGGAGCTGGTAATGTTCTCCTTCCTGGGTGTGCTGAGAGTGCCTGGGCTTACTGTTGACCAGGTTGGGTTATAGTTAGAGATTTTGTGATCACCCTGAATTATCTTGGCTGTTTCTTTTTGTGGTGGTGGGTGGTGATGGCATTGAGTAACATCCCCCCTCTTCTAAAATGAAGAGTAAGGTGCTGCAGGAGACTGACAAGTAGTGGTGTTGGGTTTTTTGTTTTGTTTTATTCTGTTTTGTTTTGCTTTTTTTAATCAACTCTGTGTCTGCTGAAACATGGTAGCATTAGTGGAAAAGCATAAAACATAAATCTTCCAGTATAAAGTTAACGTTGTCGTTTCATTTACTTAGTGTAGATAAGCAATTTTCTTTTCTATTCTCTTTCCAAAAGCTTTCAGTTGTGTGCTTTAGAACTGCTTCTGCAATAGAGAATCACTTATTGCATCCTGAGAGTGTGGGTGTATGCAGCAACCAAATAAATAGGTGCTTAGTTACGTAACGTGCTTGCACTTCCAGAGTGTCTTGTGAACCCTGAAGAGCAATGTTCTCTTCATGTGGGACACAAAATGGGATTTTAGAAAACTTGGAGCTGTTTCTCTACATTCTGTTCATTGAAGTTACAGAAGAAAAAATGTGGTTGGATATAAGCATTATCCAGTTGTTTGTAGTTCAAACCAGAAGGCAGTACTTGCTGTATGTTAACTAGAAAAAGAAATCAAAGTGATTTGTATTTTGCTTTTACTTCTAAAATCCTGTAGTGCTCCAGCCTGGAGAAATTAACATTAAAAAATAATTAAAACATTCATTCTGTGAGAATGATCTGTAGTCTGATAGCCCTCTTGAATCTTCCTGCACTCTTGTGAAATAGGCAAATATTATCCTTGTTTTGTAAATGTGGGAAGTGAAGTAGAAATTGTATTGCCCAAGGCCAACTCCATTTGCCCTAGAATGCAGCTTACCATGGAATATATTCTATACAATAGAATATATGCTTCATAACACTTAAAGAAGCTGTTAAAAGAGATGTTATCTTGAAAACTAGTCAAGGTTTAAAAAAATAGGTTTAAAAAGTAAGCGCACGTCCTACACCTTTGTTGAATTCCTCTGCTGTTTGTGACTTTTGTGGTTATTTCTCTTTTTAATAAGACTTCTGTTTCTCCTGTGGATGATCAAAAGATTCATAAAACCGCAGAAATGTTACTGACTCACCGTTAGAAAGGATGTATTGGTAAGTAAAGTGTTGTTATAAGAAACATGTATGAACAGTCAAGGCTTTATTTCTCTAGTCCTCTGTTATTTCCACAATAGCTATTTGTGATGTTATCTCCAAGGGGTTTACATAGTAAGGTCATGCTGTGCACCAACACTTAAACTGACCATCTTCTAAGAATTTACCTGGTGGAACATCCAGAGCAGGAGCTCTGGCATGCAGCAAACCTGCTCCATTAATTGCCATACTGTATTTAGTGGCTCTCTGTGTTTCACACAGATCATGGCAGAGAACGCTGATTGTAATTGTTGTCCATGAGTCAACGTGCTTGATGGTTAGGCTCTTACTTTTTGTGTCTGTAGTGCCTGTGGTTCTTTGCCATGGCTGTTATGTTAGGATTTTCTTGTCTGTTGTCTGTGAAGACTGTAATGCTTCTTGAATCTCTTCTTTCTAAATCATCTTCCCTGTAGATTTCCATTTCCCTGTAATAAAGATGGTAACTATATGGATCCAGGGGCTTGTCATTCCGTAGGCTTGTGGTTTATTCATGCTCTGTATCTAGTCACTCTGGGACTGTTACCTTGGGATTATTTGGCTGCCATCCTGTTGTGGGTGAGTTCATGTTCAGGTTTTTCAGCTTTCCAGGCATTTTTTTTACCTCTATTATGCAGAACTGCCTGTTAAATGCAAAGTATTCCAGCCTGTGTATTTAGTCTGAGGGACTCTTGAGCTGCAGTCAGTGTTCCTGTGAGGAGCAGAACTCCTTCTACAGCTGCTGTGAGCCTAGATGAAAGGAGACTCTCAATGCAGGGGATGAAAATAAGTTTTCGTGAAGACTTTATTAACATCAAACAGGGCTGATGTTTGTGGACTTTTTGCCTTGCTAAATCATGGATGACTGAAACTCCTTATATCAAGGAATTATGTTTGTTGTTTAAAGTAGAAGGAAAACAAATAAAGGGGATTGAACAGTTGAGAGCCTGATTCTGATGGTACATGCCCATAGCAGGATGCTTAATGTCAGCACAGCTTTGAGTTCTGCAAAGTAGTAATGGAAGCTTTTGTTTTTCCTGAGATTCTTATTAGGTCATTAGATTTTTTTGGTGTTTAGCCACCAGTCAGCAAGTCACAAACCATTATGATTAATGGACAGCGTTTTATATGTATATTACATGTTTGTACTGCCAACTGCAGCTTTACCAAAAAAGTGGATGACAGAAGACAGTGTAGACTCTTGTTTCTCAAGCTGTTGTACGTTAATAGCGACTTTCTGATGTTGCAATACTCAGAACTAAGAAGCACCATCTATTTCCCCTGAATGAATTAGGATGAGAATAAAATTCACCTCCGTGTCCTATAGTGATGGGGTTGTTTAAAGAAAAGTTGTCCAGCAAAGCTTCCAGCAGAGAACATTTGCCTGAAAACAGATCCCATATTCTGTAACGTCAAGGTGAAGTTTAACTCCTGGAATTAAATTTCTGAGCAGTGAGACGTTATGGTGACTCCAGGCAGGGGAGACCTCTCTCCTGGCTACCAGCATGGTGACTTCCGTATGCCCTAGCAGGGCATAGTCGTCTGTGTCTCTTTGTTACTGCCTGACAGCCCCTCCCGGCTGCTGGAGCTTTCTGTTTCTATTGCATAGCAGCAGTTCTTTAATCAGAAATCTTGTTAGTATTCAAGGATAATTGATCCGACTCTCTGGTAGGGGGTGGGGACCCAGCCTTCCATCCTTCTCCTACTTGCCACCCCCAGTTTGACCCCTGTTGTCTCTTTGTTTTCTCCTGTTAAGTTTGTGCCAGTGATGTGTGTGTGTGCTGTTTTTCCAAGCAGCCTGAAGTTGGCTGTATCCAAGAGCAGCAGTTAAATAGAGCCCGATTTCCCCGCTTCCTGGCGTTTAGTTGTTCGGCTCCATTTTCTGGTCTTCTGTGTTTTTGATTTGCAGAGAAGGAACTTACTTGGTGCCCCCGGGCATCTCTTAAACCCATTAGAACAAACTCCATTATTTCACTGTACTTAGAAATCCTCCTCCTTTAGTCCCAACATCCATCAAAATAATGTATCCTCTGTAAGGCCCTCTGGAAAATGTTTAATAGGATCTTTTCAAACTCAAGGAGAGCTCCAGTTGGGAAGGGGGAGGGGAGAAGGCTAATGGAAGATCTGACTGTGACTTGCAGTAAGCCCGAACTTGGCCTGTGTCAGCTCTCCCTTCACCTCCATGCCGAGGGAGTGCTGAACAGAGCGGATCCAACACTGGGATCAAAGCTGGAAACAAAAGGCTTTGGGAGAAAAATTTCCCGTCTGGCCAAGAGGCAGCCACACAAAGGTGGTGCATAATTTATCATTCGAGGTTTATTTCTGCTGTGCTCCTTCTGGAGAGGGAAGGAAGAAAGAAGTGACTCTCCTGCTGTTTCAAAGGGGGTAAGTGATGGCTTTGGAAACTTGAGGCAGGAAAGGGCTTGGAGATACCATGGAAAAACCTTTTTCAGTGCAGTCTGTACCCAGCTCCTCTCTTCTCAGACATGGTCAGACATGATTTCTGTTGGGGGGAACCCTGTTCTTGCCTTTTGAAGTTTCAAAGGGTGAGTACTTTTAAATTCTCTGGTCATTCCCAAGTCTCAGTGTATGGAGTGGCACTGCTTTTGGTGAAATCAAGTTCTTGAATTTCTGAGGTATTTTGCTTACCTTAAGGATTGGTCGAAATGCTGTGGCTCTGTGTAACATGGAGGAAGAGGCTACATTTGCCCTGAAGACTTTATAGTCTAAATTAGACATCTGACATCTGATAAGGGTTAGGGATGTGATAATTCTAGTGGGATAGATAAGGTCCAATATTAAAATAGCATAGCTTTCTAATTAAGTTTCCTTTAGCTTTGGTTTAATGGGAAAAGCTTCTGAAAACGTTTCATTCCAATCACTTCTTAGAACAAGGATAGAGAGGGGGTTTTGGGTAGGAGTTGGCATCAAAGACGACTGAAAGCTGGTAACTGCAGAAATAAGGATGAGGAAGCAGATGCAAGAATAGAGTAAACCATGAGAAGAAGGGAAGGGGATATAGCAGTACAGATATTAACAGAGGCAAAGATAGGCATTTTGGAAATGAGAGCCAAGGACTTGAGCTGGCAAAGGAACAGAAGAGCCGTGTAAGGAGATCCAAGTGGAGTAATTATATGGGATCTGATGGCAGAAAGAGTTGTTAATTAGGGTAGTACAGAAGGTAGAAGTTTTCAAAGTGAAGATGAGCAAAATTTAACTGCTGAGGTTAGGAAAGAATTAATTTACTAATGCTTTAAAGGAGGATCTGACAACTTCTTAAGGACCTTCAACAGTTCCTGACCTAGTGGGGTGATTTTATGAAATACTGGGAGCATAGCAGTAGGGGCAGAGGTGGAAAGGGAGACTGATATGGGCCCATGAGATAGAGGTGGTGATGGAGCTGTCTGCAGCAGTGGAATGTGGGACCTGTCAAGCTTGGGAGCACATACAGCCATGAGTGGGATGTCTGGGAAGATATTTTGGAGGACAGTGTTGTCTGGAAAAGTGTATGAAATGGGAGGGCAGAGTTGAAGAGAGAAGCTGGGAGGCTGGAGATAATTGGCTGGAAAAAGGCATAAAGTGAGAATAGGAGATTACTCTGGGTTTGGAAAGGAGTCTGGGTACTGAAGCCACAAGACTGGTGGCAGAAAATAACACCTTTCCTGGAAAAGGAGGCTATTTCTCTTCCTCTTCTCCATTAAGAGTTGTGATGTGAAGGAGTGAGTCACTAGTGAGAACTGTTAAAACATAAACATGTGATGTTCTGGGCCTCCTTCTGCAAAAGGCTCGTAAGAAGCGTTGTATGACTATGCAAGAAGGTAAGAGGGAAATATGTGCTCTGCTCCTTCAGCCTGAATCTCCAGCTCTGCCAGTTCATTTGACTTGGTGACAGCTGGCTGTGTCTGAGAGAGGTTCTTGCCTAAGGTGCAGCCATTCACGGTAGCAGAACCGTGTCTCATGGGATCTAGGATTAGAATAAAATAAAGACACACCTTCATTTTTTTTTTTTTTCCCTTTGTGCTCCCACCCAATTTTAGTTCTGAATTTCCATAACTGCTGAATAGTCAAATCCTTTCTTTGCAACTCTGAGGGCAGGGAAAAAGAATAAGTCTCAGGACTGTCATTTCCTGCTTCTGTTCCGAGCTCCTGAGGATGAAGCAGGAGGTGGGATAATTCTCTGAATTAAAATTGCATTTGTTAAGAGGAAGCCAGCTTTACTGCTGTCCTTTCTTTGTGATTCAGATTTTGCAACTTCTTTAGGGCTGACAAATTTAGGAAATGAGGTTTTTAAGATTGTGTTTCTCACTGTGATTGTTGAAGCTGGTTACTCTTGAAAAGTCTTGAGTTTCTTACGGCTGGAGGATGTGCACCTAATTTGTGCTGCCTTTTTAGAAGGGCCTTGATCAGCATAGCACCTGTTAGCATGAGGAAAATCAGAATGGCTCTGGCTGTGAGAGAGAACTGGAGAGTTTGCAGCATGGGAAAAGGGGATAGGTTGGAAGCTGCCATTCTGGAGGCTTTAATAGCCAAGAGCAGGAGAGGATAGTCATTGGCAAATAGGAATGCTAGTGGACTATCTGCATCTTTGTCATGGATCTCAAATAGAAGTATTCAGTGTCTAAATCTTAGAAAGCATGATGTGAGAGTAGGTGGGAGACTAGGTTGGGTCTCCTGACAAGGGCACTGGTCATTGCCCTGCAAACAGACCTAAGTTTAATACAAGCAAAAGGAGGGTTGAGCTGTATCCACGCAGAGTCGAAGTGGTGAAGGGATTTTACTTGGGCATTGAGTTGGAAACGGGGAAGGACTGAACTGGACTGGTTGGTGAGGTCACTGCCCTTTGCTGTCTTTGCTAGGCCTTAGGGGAGGCTGCCCCTGGGTCTGACTTCTTTCCTGTACCAGTGAACGGCAGCTGCAAGAGGGTGTTGACTCATCAACAACAGATTCATGAGCGGTTAAGATGTCTCCACCACAAGGGTGGTAACCTCATGTGTTGTCCCAGTTCGAACTGTCACTGCTCATGAATCAACACCATCTGTAGGTCTTTGTTCACTGCATTTTTGAGTGTAAGAATTCAGACCTGCAGTCAGCATTACCTTGAACAACAGAAGGCATTAAGGCCTTTTGGGCATTTTTGGTTGGTTTGTTTGTTTTGTTTTTTTCCAGGCCCAGGGTTCTTTTATCTGTGGAGCAGGTGGATGCCCTGCCTATGCCTCAACTCCTCTGGAAAGGCAGATTTGTCATCTTTGCATCTCTGGCAGTTACGTTGAGTAATTTCTATGCTACGAGTACTCTACCAGGGAAGAATGACCGTGCTGATCCCTGCCTTCTCCACCCTTCCACTACAAAATTCTTTGACTTGGAGTAGCTCTTCCACTCCCAAGAGAAGCTTGTTCTTTATCTGAGGTTTCTGTCCTGCCTCCTGTGATCTGGAAGACGAGGAGCTGTGATCTTCTGTTGCTCTTAGTGGAAATTCCAGACGAGAATAAAATAAGCTAATTCCTTAAGTTAAGTTTTCCAGTCAGCATTTTCCAGAAAATGTTTTTTTCATACTTCCTTTCTTGCTTGTTATGTTTAGTTCTTCACCCACAAGTCTTCAAAAGTCTGGGAGCAAACATTGAAGCTGGAAAAGAATGTCGTAACAAAATGGGGTGATTCCTGTGATACTCTGTAGTAATTTTTTGTTGGTTGTGCTGGAGAAGAAAGCTCTTGATGTATGCTGGAGAAAGAAGAGAAGCTCAGATAATTGCTTTCTGAGTAATGACCCATGAGCAGTTTTTGTGTTGCAGATGCTTTAGGACAGGCTGTCCGGGAAGAGGGGGTGGCAGGCACTTGCCTACTTTAAATGCTTTGCAAAACCTCCTGTTTAGCTTAATCAGGTACACGAGGCCAAATCTAACACAGTGACAGTATAGAACTAATGGGAGATAGAGGGCAAATGAAACCTATGTACAATCCATCAATTGTCGGATAAAAATAAACAGTACTCAGACAGAAGCCTTGGAGCAAGGAAGGGAGTGAGGCAGAGATGACATCTTTGGTATGTATGTCTTGACTTACCCGCTCAGGCGAAACAGCCTCTGAGCTCAGGCTTCCGATTAAATGACTGGGACAGCTGCCAAAACACCTACGTTTGCTGGCTAATACCTGGTAGTGCATTGGTCTTACAGGTTGATCTGGGGAGGGCATGGAGCAATATCTGTGTTTGTTTGAGGCTTTTTCTTGAACAATGTCATGCTTTGCATCCCGTATGTCAAGATCTTAAAAATAAATGTGGGGATGCCAAAGCTGCCTATTAAAGTGTTGTGAGGAAAGAGGGCCGTCAGAGTTGTGCCTCAGAAGACCAGATGAGCCCAGGGAGCCAGCTTTTCTGACCTTGTGGGCTGCAAACTAAAGTCTTTCAGGTGTGTGCTGTACGGCTCTGTGTTCTTTGGAGACAAGCAGAAGGGGACTGACTCACAGGAGGGAAAATGACAGTGACTCTGTAAGGAGAGAATTTTCCTGTTGCAGGATGGGGCTGGGCTGAGGTGGGCACACAGCAAGGTCCCTCCGTAGCCCTGCACTAGCCACTTCAGGAGCCCGTGCATGCCTAAGGCTCTGTGCCTGTGTGGCTGTGCTGGCTGTGTAGTGGCCCTAGCAAGTAAGACACATTCCAACTACTCAAACCATGAGAAGTGAAGACAATGCTGAGATTTTCCTGCTATCCTATTTGATGGCAAATTAAACATTTGACTCCCACAAGGATGAGCTCCAGGAGAGCTCTGTATGTTCTCACATTGTAACCGAAGCAAAGTTAACTTCTTTATTTCAGATGTGCAAAGATGAGATAGAACTAAATCTATGGAATCTCTGTAGTGATAGCTACAGAGTAGAACTGGAAGGATTTCCATTGCTGATCTTTGCATAGAACACTGTTTCAGTGCTATCTCAGCCAAAGCAGCCAATGCTGTCTCCATCTAAAAGTACTAGAGAGCCATAGACTGAAACTAAATGAAAACACTGTCCATTCCTACAAAAACATTGTTTCTGGGATTTGGCACTCCTTTTGAGGCTAATGAAGCAAATAACTTAATCCAAAATCCATCTGTTTGAGAAACTCGTCTGAATCTAAACTAGAACACAAGTTTCTATAAAGAAAAAAGAAGCAATCCAAACCTACTAGCCAACTAGACTGCCACAAGTTATTATTGCTCAAAGTTATTATGCTGGCAGATAGTACCAAATGAAATGTGCAGAATCAAGTCAAACTGTTACCAAACACTGAACTGGCATGTGCAGCTTTGAGTTGGATACAGGGGGAAGACCATAAATCAAACAGTAAATGCCTGGGAGAGAGAAGTGAAAGGAGAGACTGTGAAGGAAACTTCTAATCCTGTGAGTAAAATATAAAAGATTAGAGAGAGCAAGAAAACACTTATTTTAGTAGAAATAAAACATTATTCCTTGGAATATTTTCATTTCTATTGTTGCACTCCATGCCGTGTCGCCTTCGCTGTTGAAACCTTTGCGGAGGCAGGCGCTTCATATGTTGAATCCTCTTCTGGGAGAAACTCAAGCGTGCTGTCTCTTACATGTGGGTAACACTTGCAGAGCTTGTTTTGCCAATAAAAGTGTCTTTGAATTGGCTGTGGTGGGATGTGGTGCAAGTTCTTCTGCAACATGAGGCTCTTTGTAAGTGTAGATTTTGATGAGAACTCATCTCTAAAATCTCTAGTAATTTTGTTTTCTTGTTATTGTTGTGAATTGGCTCCTTCCTTTCTGTGGTCCATTGTTGTATGGTTGATGTTTGAAAATGAGATGTCTTCCATCTGCTTGAGAAATCTGATTTATCTTTGGAGGCCTGAACTGCTGTCTTTGCTAGGAGGAAATAAACAATGTTCCAACTGTCCCTAATTATCACCCACTTGCCTTCCTGCAGATCCGTGTCTCTTGCAAGGGCAGTAGAAGAAATGACTTATGGATCATGAATTGAATTTTTCGTGTCCTCTATTCCTTCTTCTCTATCAACTTAGTCCTCTCCTGCCGTTTAAACTTTGTAAATTAAATATACTACTTAGAACAATTAAACAGTGAGCTTGGACAGTGGAGATGTGGCTTGCCTGAAACACAGGCAGTGGCTTGTTTCAGGTGACATTAGGAATGTAACTGCCAATGACTTGGAAGAACACGTTACTGATTCTGAGTAGGTTTTAGTATAGTCTCGCTTTATGGGAAACATCTTCAAAATATGGGTTTAGAGTAATCTAAAGCCCATGTTTTGGAATATCAGAATGAGAGGAATTTTTGTTCCTGCTGCCTTTTGCTTTTAATAGCCTTGATATCTCTCTCAAAGAAATTTATTTGATGGGGTGCCTGGGATCCTCTCACTGCTGAGGATTGTTCTCTGCCCACAATATATGCGGCTTGGCCTCTGGCTGTGGGGCTTCCTTGACCCACAGGGTGTGGTTTCATGTTATGTCTAATCCAGCGTAACTGTGGGTTGCCCCACAGGAGCGATCTTGCCCCCTTGTCCCTTTGATAGGTCTGTGTGGATGTCTGCTGGATGAATCAGTTCAGCTCAATCTGTCACAGAACTGACTTGCAAAATGGTGAAGCCGGTGACGCCACGGGTTGTGTGGTATTGGCAAGCTGAAGAGATTGTTCTTCAGTGAGCTGATCAGTACGGACCTGATGGAGGGAGGCAGGACCGACCACTGTTTTGGCACTGGCTTGCTGCTGCTTTGCTTTGCACTAAATTTGCTCACAAATTACTAAGGGTAATTTGGAAAGACCTTTCCGTGGAAACAAGGGAAGGTGAGAATTCAAGCCCAGGATTCTGTTTATATAGTTCATCTAAGTAGTGGCTTCTTTATTGTATTCTACTTGTATGGCAGTCTTAGTATCAAAGTGTGGGGAAGGATCAACCTATAGATGTTGCAGTTGGTGTAGGACATTAATTGGTGGTGCCTTTTGTGGTGGAAACTTCTATTCATTAAGACTGGAAGCAAACAGCTACTATCTTGTTTAATTTGGGCTAACACAGACTTATGTTCTGGGTAGTTGCTAGAGAAATTGTCAATCTAACTATGAAAAGCTTTATCCCCTTGCTAGCACCTTGACTCTTCTTCCTTAATCTTGCCTTTTAAATGACCCATGTCTAGCAGAGAGTTGTTTTTTGACCTTTATTTGCAGAAACTGGGTCTGAGATTTGCTGTCTCTCCCCACCCCTCTCCAGTCATGCGGTGGTGTGTTGTGGTTTGACAAACCTGGCCTGGGCACGCACAGAAAATGAGGCACAATCCCACCCTCCTCCAGAGCTGATGCAGAAATGGCAGCGCTGATGTTAAGTGTCTGTAAGTCAAAGGAAGACAGAGGTAGCTGTTTGGAAACATAAGCTGCCTAAACAGCCATTCCTGTTCTCCCTGAGTGAATATGTGGCAGGCTGAAGGGGAGGATGTGCACGTGCTGAATCTCACACATGAATTGTCAATTGGATCATGTAAAGATTCACTCTGATGGAAATTGGAGCTTCGCAGTGTTACATGCAGCGTGTGCATGCAGTAAGGACTGTCCCTACTCTTCAGAGCTCATCATTTCCACATGAGCAATTGACAGATGTATCGAATAACAAGAGAAAAAAAAACCCAAATGAAATAGATTAACATAGTAAATAGGAGCTCTACTTAAATGCTTTGCCTTTTAGTCTGTACATTGAAACTCCTTGCCCTGTCCTCTCCATCCCCAAAATATTGTTCTGTTGAAGCAGCCTTTCTCTAATCTTCCCCCCCCCCCAAATGCATCTATGTAATCAGAATTACATAGATGCATTTGTTGCGTCTGGGGTCTGATACTGGGAAAGTGGAAATTCTCCCCAGATGTAGTACCCTTCTAAGAGGATCTAGCTGCTGGTTTTGTCCTAGATAGTTCATGCTCCTGTTATCTCCAGCGTGTTCAATAAATGGTTAGCATTAGTCTAATGAAGGGTAGCATATCTGAACCCAGCTCACAAAGATCTCTTCTGCCTCTTCCACCCTTTCCCCTCTCCTGACTGTAGCAGCTCTTAGGACAGATTGCAAATGGATGTTTAACCATATAACCACAAAGGTCAAGGAATTTGAGAACAGAAGCATAACTTGAACTTGGTTAGGAATCCAAGTGTTAAACCCTGGATTCCTGACTTGGGATAGTTTAGCTGTGGCAAGCTTTAAATAATAATTATTGAATGTTCCTTTTTGCTGATTTGTAGCAGCAAGCTAAATTGCTGGGTAGAATTCTGTAAATACATAATTAGCTACAGTGGCTGTATTTACCCAATAGCTGAAGTAACCCGTGGAGATCATCTCTACAGGGTTTAACTTGAGGGTGTTCCCTTTGCAAGCTGTGACATAAAGGTTCCCTATGATTGTTGGGCCAGGTGTGCTAATGGATAGGTTTTTGGGTGGAGGTTTTGTGTGGGTTTTTTGGTTTGTTGTTGGTTTTTTGGTGGGTTTTTTTTTCTTCCCCTCTAAGGATAGTTGACAACTTTATTTTGGAGTCCACAGAATTCTTTCTTGTGAGGGTAAAGAACTGGACCATGGTGACTGGTTGCTTAAGAGCTGTTTTTTTACTGCATAATGAAGTCAGTGGCTTTTTCCCAGATTAGAACGTTACATTTTTAAACATTTACTGTACTCAAGTGTAGAATGATCTAATTCACCATGTTTATTCCTTTTCATAAGCATTTTCAGCACAGTAGCATGTGTATCCTACTTCTAAATGTACACACACTTGGTAAACAGACTGTAAGAAGAAAATAACTCTTGACCCATTGTAGTATATAAGTCTGTAAAGCCTTAAACAGGAAATGACCCCAACTTCTTCTGCCAGTTTGGCTCTGAGGCCGTGGTTCTGCAAGCAGTGAAGCAAAAGGAGGAATCAAACAGGTCTGGGTGAGGAGGAGTTGGAAGAGCTTTCAAATTTGTGTCCTTTCACTGTTTATCACCCACTGGACTGCTTTCCCTGATCTGTTTTTTACCTGACTGTGCAAAGCTGTGCCAGCTCCTGGAGGTGATGGGACTGGAAGCAGGGGAAGGAGGGCTGGGAGCGTTTTAAGCTAGCACAACTGATGAATGTGAAACCACAGTCTTGAAGTTTCTTTCCCATTTTGAGCGAGTACCATTGTGTTTCTGGAAGACCTGAGAGTTGTGTTACCACTTAAGCATGATCAGATCAAGACTGTTTCCTGTCCTTTGCTTATTGTGCACAGAGGAGGGTTTCTTTGGGGAGGATATCTGACAAAGAAATTACAAAACTAGGCTATAGCATGAAGAGCAGAAGACTATATCTTTCATGTGGAAAACAGTCGTGCTCTTCTGAGGACTCGCTACCTAAATCCTCTTGTACGCATTTCAGTTTGCCAAATGTTTGTGCAGTTCTAAGGAGGGACACAGGAACGATGTCCAGAATGTCATTCCTATTCATAATTTCACATTGTTTGATAGTGTGCAATAAAAGATGGAGGGAGGGGAATGAACCTCTAAGCACACTTCTCAGAATCTGGAAATAATGGAACTTATTCAACCTTGGAATAACCTCATTCAACCTCTCCTACGAGGACAGGCTGAAAGAGTTGGGGCTGTTCAGCTTGGAGAAGAGAATGTTCCGGGGAGATCTTATAGCGGCCTTCCAGTACCTGAAGGGGCTACAAGAAAGCTGGGGAGGGACTTTTCATAGGGGCAGTTAATGACAAAACAAGGGGAAATGGGTTTAAACTGAAAGAGGGGAGGTTTAGATGAGATATTAGGAAGAAATTCTTCACTGTGAGGGTGGTGAGACACTGGAACAGGTTGCCCAGAGAAGCTGTGGCTGCTCCTCCCTGGAAGTGTTCAGGGCCAGGCTGGATGAGGCTTTGAGCAACCTGGTCTAGTGGAAGGTGTCCCTGCTGATGGCAGGGGGGTTGGAACTGGATGAGCTTTAAGGTCCCTTCCAACCCAAACCATTCTATGATTCTATGATAAAGGACCAGGAAATGGGAAAGGTAACTGAGCTCAGCCTACGAGATTGACATGTGCACTATCATGACCATAATGGTCTGTAGCTTAGTGGCGTACTGTGACTTCAGTAGATCTGATCTTGACTCATCAAAGCTTTTTGGCTGAAGGTCCACATGTCCCAGATGTTCTTACTTAGAGAATGATCTGTAGGAATAAACGTTATGTTCTTACAGTGTCTGGCAATGGCAGTGTATGGTACCAGAAATATTTATCAAATTTAGTCAAGATACAAACTGCACACTAAGGCCTTTTTCCCCCACCACAGAAATCCATTCTTTTTTTTTCCACACTGAAAAAAGTCATTTGACTGCACAACCATTAATAACTCTTCCACTTAGGAGTGGAAAGAGAGGGGGGGAAAAAGTCTTGTGTCCAACTGAAAAAAAACCTCCCAGGAACTTCTCAAGGTATATTGTAATTACTGGAGATAAAATTCTGCTATGAATAGAAGTAACTAGACAAGTAGCCCTGTGTTCTGCTGCATCTTTACTGCTCTCCAGTCATTTTAGGTAGCATTTATAGCACTAATGGGCTTGGGTTGTTCTTTGATCAGAGGAAGTACTCTATACTTGGCTGAATAACATCACTTCTTGCAATGCCCACAAATTGCCTCAGAAGCCTGATTCAACTTGATTTCTCTGTTGCACCCTACTGCCCAAAGTACAGTGGAATAACAGGAGGAAAATGGCTCTTGAGTCATCCCAGTCAATGCATCTGTAAGACTGAACAAATGACACTACACTGTCTTGTCATGGTTTTTGGCCCCAAGATCCTGGTTCTAGCAAAAGGCAGTATGCCTGTGTGTAGGTTGAACGTTTCCTCTGTAGGCAGAAGAGTCGAAAAGGCTTTTAAAAAGTGTCAAAAATTCTTCCTCCAGGGCTGAATGACGTGTCTGCTGAAGTGATTTGTGAGCTCTGTGAGGAATCTGTGTCTCTTATTTAGATATGCACTTCAGATCCTGGAACTTGGTCCAGGAAGTAGTATCAGAAGCAGTTCTTAATAATATTGTTAATGCAGGCTCTTCTCATGAGAAAAATCCGCAGGCATCTTTAACCTGCTTCTGTATGGAAGCAGTGGTTATTTCAATATGTGTATCATATCTTCTCACCCAAAAAAACTGGTCCTAGAGAATAAAAGTTTCATGAAAATAGGCAGCACGATAAAGGGAAGGCACCACAGAAGCGACTTGGCAGTGGGTGAAGATTCCTCATAAGTTTGCATTTTGTTAGACATGAAAGAATCCCCTCCCTCCCTCCCTCCCTCCATTTGGCAACAGATGCACCAAAATTGACGATTAGAGATGAATCCATCTGAAACTGGCTTTGTTAGTTCTGCTTCTCATGTAGCTATTGAGATTAATCAGGTGTGCAGGTTGGAGTATTGCTGGACATAAGCCCATTTCCAGGTTCCCGAGTAGTGGCAGTGGTCCAGGCAGTTAGTTCACTAAGCTCAGGAGATATTTAGTCCTTTCTTGTTAGGAGGCAGAAGTCTTCAATGGGCTTTAATTGGGTTGCACTTTAGGAGTCCTCAAAAGCTTTGACTGGTGTAGGATGTAGCTGCTTGGCTGCAGTGTGATATTTCTGGCAAGAAGCATGTTAAACTTGTGTTCTGAGCTAACTGGCTGCTGGCTAGTTCTCAAAGATGAATGAGAGGTTTGAAGTGGGGGGTTTGGGTTTTCTTTTTGTTTAAACTCGTGACATTTTTGAACAGGATTTTATCTGTTAAGGTTCTGATATTGTTGAAGGTTAAGGTTGAGGTTCTGATACTGCTTATCCCCAGTTGAAGGATCCATGGAGGCTGTGCTCTCTTGTAGAGCAAGAAATTGTAACTAGGATATCTGAAATAATTACTGATCCAAATGATCTGCCCTGTGCCTCGGAATGGCTGAATATGAGTTAAAATATTGCAGAATGTCACAGCCTGGCAACTTCCATTTATTTGAGTGTGCTGGATTAGAAATTGGTGCTTTAGGAGCTGTGCACAACTGTCCTGAGGTAATATCTTGCCAGATAAGATCCTCTGGATTGCTGGGTCTAGTCTGATTGAACTGGAAGGAGGCTGCAGGCAGGACATGCTTTTCCCTCTGAAGACTCAAATCTCTTGTTCTTCAGGCCGTGTGCCAAGGCCTGGGGGCCTCGGCTGTAGCCTGGCCAGGGTGGAAGCCAGCTGAGGAGTGTTGCTGAGGGCAGGGAAAGGAAGGAAAGGTGTCCTGTGTGCTCCCAAACCTCCTCAGCATCTTGGAGCAGAAGAGAGACATTTTATAATGCAAGTTGAACCAGTTCTGATGGCCCTTCCTAATTAGTCACATCAGAAAGGCCAAGGATCTTTACTTCTTTTCCTGATTTCTTTTTTCTTCCCCCCCTCCTCCTCTGCCTTTCCCCCC
>NW_010335383.1:0-336 GCF_000700745.2 Antrostomus carolinensis
GGGGGAGAGTAAATTTAGGGGAGGGGAGCACCCCAAAATCTTCCCCTGCACCCCAAAAATCCATCTACATCCTCCCCTTAAACCCCAAAATCCTCCTCTACACCCCAAAACCTTGAAGGTCCTGGAAGACATCGTGTCTACTCCAGGTGAGATGTGAGATGGTGGAAGGACCCCAAAAATCACCTTCTACAGCTCAAAATCCCCCCCTTGCACCCCAAAATCATTCAGTTGTACCCCAAAATCCACCTGCACCCCCTCCTGGAACCCCAAAATCCTCCTCTACACCCCAAAATCCCCCAAAACACCTTCATCCACCTTGAAGACAAAGAAACAGCG
>NW_010335384.1:0-746 GCF_000700745.2 Antrostomus carolinensis
CCAATCCCTGACATGATTCTGTGATTCTGTGTGATCTGCTCATTTCTTTGTGCGGCGGTAAGGAAACTTGGTGATACTTGAAGTGTAAACCCTGGCTTTAATCCCAGTTGAAGTACAATTTGTAAAGTGCTAGTAAAAAAAATATCTGTGAGATGTCCTAAGCCACTCCTTGTTTGCAAGGAAGCATGTTAAAAAAGTCTTTTGTGTGCCTTTGAAAACATAATCTCCTAAAACTGAAGCTGTTTTCATGGTAACCCCATTATCCAGAAATATTATCGTGGGGTTACACACGTGGGCAGCAGGATTGTTCTGTGCGGCGTTGGCCAAGTGGGGTTTGTGCAAGTCTGTGCTCTTCTGCCAAAGGATTTCCCCATTCCCACAGCATTTTCCTGCAGAAACTGGTTGCTCATGGCTTGGACAGGCATACTCTTTGCTGGGTAAAAAACTGTTTGGCTGGATGGGCTCACCACCAAGAGTTGTGGTGACTGGAGTTAAACCCAGTTGGAAGCTGGTCACAAGTGGTGCTCCCCAAAGCTCAGTATTGGAGACAATTTTGTTTAATATCTTTATCAATGATCTAGATGAGGGGATCAAGTGCACCCTCAGTAAGTTTGCAGACAACACCAGGTTGGGTGGGAGTGTTGATCTGTTCGAGAGTAGGAAGGCTCTACAGAGGAATCTGGACAGCCTGGATTGATGGGCTGACCCTCAGTCCGTTTGCAGATGACACTGAGCTGGGTGGGAGT
>NW_010335385.1:0-222 GCF_000700745.2 Antrostomus carolinensis
AGGTGACGGTGAGGGGAAGTCACACCAGCTTTATTTCCTGTGAAACCACACTCTGTTGTACCCATGCAGCAAAATTAACAAGTGTTCCTTGAACTCACCAACCAAAAAAAACCCCCAAACAAACAAACAAACAAAAATCTATGTTTTTCCCAAAATTTTCTCCTGCAGGATAAAGTAACTCGGCCCTGGCTGTGAAAGCAGGAGCTTTGGTCTCATGGAGCT
>NW_010335385.1:343-625 GCF_000700745.2 Antrostomus carolinensis
GGTTTGGGGACGGTAGGAACAAGCAGCGCTATGGCCATTCAAACTGCTGCACTATGAGATGAGAACGTGGCTCTGTTCCTATCACCACAGAGACCCCCCTCCCATAAAGACCCTTTCCTTCGATTGCAGCTTCTTTTTATATTTTTCATAGAATCATGGAATGGTTTGGGTTGGAAGGGACCTTAAAGCTCATCCAGTCCCAACCCCCCTGCCAGCAGCAGGGACACCTTCAACTAGACCAGGTTGCTCAAAGCCTCATCCAACCTGGCCTTGAATGTTTCC
>NW_010335385.1:1009-1545 GCF_000700745.2 Antrostomus carolinensis
AGAGCGGAGCAGAGGGGGAGAATCACCTCCCTCCACCTGCTGCCCACGCTGCTCTGGGTGCACTTTATGTTGCCAAACTGGAGGAGAACCAGTAAAAACCATATATCCAACTCACCCAGTCCACCTGAGGTCAAGGCCAGTTTGTGCTGACGGTGTCTTCTTTTGTTTGTTTGCTCTTTCTCCCTGTTAGACCTACCTCCTCCTCAGAAGGTCTCTGCCGAAGCCATGGGGAACAGCAGCATCCTGGTCAGCTGGAAACCACCCGTTGGAGTGATCACACCCATCAGCGGGTACGTGGTGGAGTGGGAGGACGCGCAGAGGAACACGGGTCAGGAGCCCCATCCCACCTGGGGAAAGCTGCCACCATCCAGCCTGTCCACAGTGATAGCAGGTAACCACCACCTCTGGGAGGGCAGGACTTCATCCTGAGAGCTTTCTAAGGGATAAGTCAGATGTTTCTAAAATATCATCCGCCAAGTTCTGCAGTAACTCTCAGCTGAGTTTGTACCACAGAATCACAGCATGGTGGGGTTGGA
>NW_010335386.1:0-209 GCF_000700745.2 Antrostomus carolinensis
CCCCAAAACACCCCAAAACACCCCAAAAATGACATCCAGGCAGCGGGGGGAGGAGAAAGGAGAGAAGAAAGGAACGTTACGGAGCAGGAGAACCCATCACCATCATCTCCATCATCATCATCTCCATCATCATCATCATCATCTCCATCATCTCCATCACTGACCCCACCATCATCATCACCATCATCACCTCCAGGTTCTCCTCACCT
>NW_010335387.1:0-7213 GCF_000700745.2 Antrostomus carolinensis
TTTAACTACTGTTAATGAACTGCAAGGAAAAGGTACATTTGTGTGTATATATATATATATATTATATAATAATAAGTAAAATATACACTATATATTTTAAAGTGTACTTGCTTAAATATATATATATTTAAATATACTTGCTTGGACTTCAGAATTTTGTTGGCTTGATGACTATATTTCAACAGAGTGAAGCCAAAGTAATGCCACTGATCACCTTCACTCACAAAATAAAAATACTCTCTGAGAAATTCTACAGCTGCAAGAGATCACCCTGGCAGACTCAGTTTGACAGTATGACATATTATTTTTCCTTGCAGTTCATTAACAGTAGTTAAAATCTGGGAAGTCATTTATTAAACTTCATCCAATCTTCAGGTTTTTTTCCCCATTTTTTTTTCCTCCTCCACTCCACTGACCAAGTAGTAAAACCAGAAGCAGAATTTCACAGAATCATAGGAGTTCTTACCTCCTCCTGCTCACACTGACACACAAAGTGCAGTTTTGCCTATACTGCAAGTTGAACAACAAGCTCAAGAGTGGAACACAGGTTTTCTGATCCCTGGGACCCACGTGCCTTCTGCCTGTGCTGCTGGGTGTTGACTTGGCTTGCTAAGGCTCAGTTGTATCCACCCCACACTGTGTGACAAAGATTATGCTCAGGATATGAACATGTAGGCTGTGCAACAGCATGCTGGTCTTCATCTCTATCCCCTTCATACAGACTGTACTAAGATGAACTTGAATTTCCACCAATACAGTGGGAAACACCCCTGGGGAGCTCCACTTAGCAGCTTTCCAAGGGTTGGAAAGGAAGATGAAGGGCAGATCTGATGCTGAGGGTGGTGACTTGTGAAATAGGAAAGACCTCATAAATGTGAGGGATATGGGTGCTGGCCGTGGCAGATCAATCTGCACCAGCTCAGTAGTTCTGAGCAGAACTGGCAAACCAGTTGGTGACAACTCTAGCTGAGACCAGTAATATAAATAATAGCACAAACATTTCTGAGGACATCTAGGAGCGTATCTCAGCCTGTGCAAAGACAGCTGAGACTAAGCCCAGCATCTTTTATCCCCTTCTGCTGGCAACAGAGTTTATAAAGTCATTGTAAGGAGATGAAATAACTCAGCTTCTTCCAGATGAACAATAATAATAAATTCTACCCTTGCTTATCCAGGGCTTTCATCTGTAGATCTCAAAGCACTTTGAGAAGCCATTTTGGCAAAAGGAGCGAAACAAAACCCATTAAAGTTAATGGAAAAAGTCCATTGAATTAAATGTGCTGAGGATCAAGCCTGAGAATCCTTTCTGATGACTGTGCTTAGAAGAAGCAAAGGAATTGAGAAATTTTCCATTCTTCCCAGATGAAAGAAAAAGTAACTGCCTGCAGATGAACAGAAAATTCCCATTAGGCTGGAAAATGCTCCCTGAGGTTTTTCTTCATTCAATAATCTCCAGACATTGGACTTGTCTCACCTCAAACAGTCATGAACTAGTCTAGCTATTTCCCCTAGTAGTTCATACTTAAGAGAAGAGCTGAGTCCTCCATTGGCAACTGGGAGACTGGGCAACATTATTCCATGGGGGAAATAAGTTTCTGCGACCCCAGGTAGCCCCAGAGTTCATGTTCTGGACCTGGTAGTTCTTTAGAGATTTGAATCTTACTAAAGTATGTGCTGCAACAACATCTCCCGGCAATGAATTCCAGAAGCTTGTTATGTGCCAACTTAGAAAAGCATTTCTTTTTATCCTTTTAAAAATCTATAGCCTTTTATCATCACCATGAGCTCCTGTGCTGCACGGCAAGGCACTATGAAGATCAGTGCCTCTCAGTGACCATTTATAAGCAGAATTGTATTCTTTTCAGTCTCCTTTCAAAACAAATACAATCTTGATCTTTTATGTAACCTTCTTGTTACACTGAAGCCTCCGCAGCCAGTTTGAAAAAAGTAAGGCTGAAAGAACAAAGATATTGCAGTCCATGAAGCTGAATATGCTACTGGAAAAAAAAAAAAGGAAAAAAAAAATGAGGGTCATGAAAATCTACTAGTGAAATGACATCTGAAAGTCTGTTTTGTTGAATGTTTCCTGAAATAAACATGCAAAGCATCGCCAGGTTCTGATGCAGAGTAAAATGCTGCCTTTGGTTTCAGATAGCTTCTGTCCTGATACAATTATTTTTGGAATCTACACAAAAAGTATTCAAGGAGGTCAATCTAAAACATTCCCAATGATACTAATGGGTTTTGAGCACATTTTGAGTGACTTTAGCACCGACTTTCTGCCTGCTTCTGTATGACCCAGCACAGTGCTCTGGTTTCTCCCCAACGCCGGAGTAAGAGGACCAGGTGTCTGCCAAGGACAGTGATGGGCTACCTGTTTTCATTGGGCTCTGAAGGAGGCTAAAGGATGATGTGAATTGGCCACAGACTGCAAGTGGGTCACCACTAGTGTTTTTTTTCTGAAGTCCAACTCTTACTTTGTACCTTGCCACACAAGGACCCAACAGAACGCTCTGGCATTCAAGCTTCAAAGAAAATTATAAATTCAAGAGCCCAACACAGCTCAATCTGCTCAACCTAGAGCAGGAGCAAGGCCAAGGTAACATAGTAATATCCATTTTAAGACAGCAGATAACACCTGCTCTGCCACCGTGTACTGCTACCAGCATTATAACAGATCAGAAAGGTACCTGGACTGCAAAGGGCTCAGGATGAAGCCATCTTCTCCACTGATGCCCATGGTG
This sequence comes from Antrostomus carolinensis, assembly GCF_000700745.2. Taxonomy (NCBI): domain Eukaryota; kingdom Metazoa; phylum Chordata; class Aves; order Caprimulgiformes; family Caprimulgidae; genus Antrostomus; species Antrostomus carolinensis. Next base: position 2,745 of record NW_010335387.1, read on the forward strand.
GTAATCAGAGTGAGGAAATGGGTGCCTTACATGTAGAAAGACCATCTGAAATGCTGCTCAAGCTGATGGTACTGGGGACACGTTCATTATGAAGTTATCTGCTTTGTTATTGCTCATGCTGAGCTGGCACCTGGAGGCTGCAAACAGGACCAGAATCCCTGTCTGCAAAGCAATATTCTCAATACTCCCTGGTCACAGAGAAATCAACTGACTTCCCAGAGCAAACTCTAATCACCCAACTTTCTCACCTCACTTCCATAGACCTCTCTAAATCTAGGCAAGATCAGTATCTACAGCACTGAGCTTTTTTCTATCTACAATTCAAAGGAAGGAGTGTGAAAATAAGATAACTCTGCAAAATCAAGCCAAATACTTTTGCAACTCATATTCTTTACAGAAAGAAACATGCCCAACAGGAAAGATGTAGTGAGCTGAAGAAGATTCAGAGGACTTTGACCATATCCTTTTATCTATTTTATTTAAAAAGCTTTCTAAGAGGTAGGAATAGGCAGAATCACAACAGTATTTCTGACCGTCAGTTGCCTCTTTGCCCAATGGTACTCCCACAAACAAGGCACTCCTGAAGCTGTCCTAGAAGCAGTCAACCCCCACAACATCCTTATGTTTAGTGGGAGAAGAAAACAGGTAGAAACAGAGATAAAACAATATATAAGGGATTTCAAAAGGGACCATATCTCAAACAGTTGCCCATTCTAAAGTCAGTAAATATTCTATTTAAAAAAGGAATGACTCAACTGTTCTTCAAGGAGTTTGTGAGCCAGCTTTGGAGACTAAATTCAATCACTAAATTGGAGGAGATTAATTTCAGTCTCTCCTGCCATCTCCACTGAAAAGATGGATGCTGGCAAACCACCTACCTGGCAGATTCTGGACTGTAGTGCAGAAGCATCCAGGATTACTCTCATCCTGCACCTTCCTAGGACACCAGACCCTGCTATGGCAGGGGGTAACAACAGTTTTAATCTTGTCTGGGAAGTTACATCATTTGTGATGGAGTGGTGGGAATAGAGGAGGAAAGAGTCTCCAAAACAAGATCACAGGGGGAAAGAATTTCCAGAATGTGACTGCCACATGTCACACGAAAATGCAGATGGCTGATGGACAATGTCTTAATCTTCTCTCTTGAGTGAGGCATGAGGCAAGGCTGAGCTATCTTAGCAGTGCTGGAAGGCTCTGCCACTGAACACCAGACTTCCTGAGGCTATATCTCAGCATCTAACCACACAAGTGATCATCCTTGGTCAGGATAATCATTCCCTCAGATGAAGTGATATGGTGTATTCTGGCCCATGAACACAAACAATAAAGGAAGACATTTCATTTCACCTGGGACATGGCAACCCTGGACACACAGCCTGGGGAGCAAGAGGCTGGAGAGCAGCCCTGCTGAGAGGGACCTGCGGGTTCTGGTCCATGGCAAGTTGAACGTGAGCCAACAGTGTGTCCTGGCAGCCAAGAGGGACACTCATGTCGTGGGTGCATCCAGCACTGGATCATGAGCCGGGCCAGGGAGGGGATCGTCCCGCTCTGCTCTGCACTGGGGCGGCCTCACCTCCAGCACTGGGGGCAGTTTGGGCACCACAGGATAAAAAGGATCTAAAGCTCCTGGAGAGTGTCCAGAGGAGGGACACAACATTAGAGGGGAAGGGTTTAGAGGGGAAGCTGTGTGAGGAGAGGCTGAAGTCGCTTGGTGTGTTCAGCCTGGAGAAGAGGAGACTGAGAGGAGATCTCATCGTGGTCTAGAACTTCCTCCCAAGGGGAAGAGGAGGGGCAGGCGCTGAGCTCTTCTCTCTGGCCACCAACGAATGCCAGGAGCAGAGGAAATGTCAGGAAGATGTGGCAGGGGAGGGTGAGGTTGGCCATGAGGAAAAGGTTCTTGAGGCAGAGGGTGGTGGAGCCCTGGAACAGGCTCCCCAGGGAGGTGCTCATGGCACCAAGGTTGACAAGATTCCAGCAGCATTTGGCCAAGGCCCTCAGGGACATGGTGTGAATGTTGGGATTGTCCTGTGCAGGGAGAGGAGTTGGACTCAATGATCCTTGTGGGTCCTTCCAACTCTCAACATTCTATGATTCTATGATTCACCCTGTTTGCAAATAGATGATGTGAAGTTCTGCCATGCACTGGGCTGTTCCTAAGTGATTTCATACTGTGGGAAGAGGAGAGTGAAGAATCCTACACTAACTGCTTTTTTTAAAGGCAGTTTTCCTAATGATCATTCCAAATACTGCAGAGTATTTGAATGTACTCTTCTAAATTTAAAATTCTCCATACTATCACCTCTCAATAGTTGTTACAAACTACATACCAAAAAGCACTTGTCAAAAGGAAAACTAAGATCCTTCCATCATTTTGACAGGCTAAACCGTTAATTCAAAGGTTGTTCTGTCTCCTTAGCAGGACAGTTTTAATTGCTTCAACTGCTTTGTTAGGGAAAATTTTTCGACCTAATTGCCCTGTCAATTGCAAAGGGAGTTTATATTCATAGACTTGTTAAAGGTCACAAATTGCTTGTGGTTCTGTAACCTGTTTATCTCATGTGATGGTGGTCAGAATCTATTCAACATGGAACACAGCTTAATGATTTAATATCAAAAATCATGGATGGGTTGTAAATTAATCCACTTCATGCAATCCTGAAAGGAATGACCTGTGCTGTGAGTGGACAAATTGGGAAGATAAACTAAGCAGAATTAGATTAAACTTTGTTTAAATGAACTGGCTGTTCCATTTAGACTGGCAGTGATGGCAGGGCAACTGGGCCAAGAAACATCCCCTCAAGAACAGGATTGAAATAATGAAACAGTTGTTTAAAAAGTCTCAAGAGAAGAAATACATCTTGTAGACCAAGAAAGTGTCTTACCATTGGTAGGCATCTGTGAGTCCTAATCTGTGGAATAAAAAGAAAACCCCTTGTAAGTAAAGGAACAGAAGAGATCCACACAAGCAGCTCTTGCCTGGAAGAGAATGCTACAAGGAAAGGGAGGGTCTGATGACTAAACTCAGTCCAAAAAAGAAAGGCAGGAAATTAAGAGAAGACACAATCAGTGACTGTCAGTTCTGGTAATTGCTAGACAATCTTGAACAGATTCCCAACATGCTTCTTAAAATGTAAAGTTTGTTTTGTCAACATACAGGGTTGATCCCAGCTTCATGCAAAGACTTGTGCGTACTCTTAACTTTAAGCATATCAGTAAACTACTTGTGAATGTTTGGAGAGTATAGACCTAAATATTATATTTACAATGACATGCAGCCAACCTCATTTATGAGTGAGTCAAAATCTCTTCACGTGTGGCTATGCGACTCCCCTTCCTTAGTGCATAAAATCACTGAGCTCCCATGGCTTTATAAATGTGTGGAAACTTCTGTAAAAACACTAAATAAAATACATCTTTTTCTAATTGCCACTACTGCACGCTCTCCATTTTTCCTGCTCTGGCAGAGTCAGGGCGAAATAGTTGGGTTTTTTTTTTTTTCCTCATTTTTCTGAACACAAATAGAAAACTGTAGGCAAAGAAAGACCACTTCTCTCATCTCCAGCGCATTGCAGCTGTCCCTGACTAGGACTTGGAGAGCTATTGTATGAAGTGTTTATAAGGAGACAAGAATCTCATTCTTTATCTCTCTTAATTATGCTGGGTCTGCAGGAAGTGTCATTTAAAAGCCTTAACAAAGCATTTGGGCTCAGCAGATCAGATCCTGAGTACTAAAAATTAAGAAAAACACATGAAAAGAGGTGTTATTTTTTTCCAGGTCATCTTCAATGCAGAACTGTACTTTAAAGGTCACTTGAAGACACACCCCATTTGTAGCTTGAAATAATTCCTATGACTTTCCTGACAAACAAGAAAGTCTGGATTCAAACTCCACAAGGACCACTCCTGCAACCCCACACCTTGAAGGCTGTGGACTCTAGATCTCACGAGCAAAACCTTCAAGTGAAAAAGTGCAGCAGGCTGTACTTTGCTTCAGCTGAAGCATGCCTGCTTTGGGAGGGTTCACAGGGAGAGTAACAGGAAGCCCAGGGAATAATATCATCCTACGTGACAAATTGAGAACCAATGTTCTGGTGATTTTAATTGCCCTGTGCCTTTTGGATTCCATTCTGTTGAAATGGATTTTGCTCTTCTTCACTGACTAGATATATCTCTGTGAGTATGCATCTGATTTAAGCAACACATGCATTCCCAATGTGCAGATGATACTACTCTGGGATTAATCCTCCTCCAAAATTGCTTTGCACAAGTGTATGACTGGCCCAAATGGACTCATTTGAGTTATGAAAGGTTCTCTTGAACAATCAGACAGGATCCAGGGAGTAATTGTGGAGAATTACCCCATCTATAATGTCAATTATTGTTAACTAAACAACAGCTTTGATATTATGACACTGAATTTAGCCTAAAATTACTCAAAGTCACACGATCCAGAACAAAGCAGCAGGGAA
>NW_010335387.1:7230-12282 GCF_000700745.2 Antrostomus carolinensis
CATGTGACTCAGTAGAGGTCTCAGGCACTTCCAGTGAAGCTTCCTATCAAGCTGTTAGAAAAGAACTGTATTCTCTTAAATGATGCTACTGAGGCCAGCTGCATCACAGCTAACAAAGCTTCCAACCAAAACTGCAGTTCCTCAGTTACACAATGTGACGACAAACATATCCAAGATCTGTCCATGTGACAACTTCCACCTTCACAATCCACTCTCAGCCACAAAGGTTGCACAGAAAAGGTTCAAAGATGAAGTGCCTCACACAAGACCCTGTTCTAGACAGTCGCAGCATTCTGCTGAGGCATTCTGCTGCCCTGGTCTTCTAGCATGAAATAAACTCTTCTTCTCTGATGAGTTAAAACAGAAACATACCTACAACAGAAGCCCAAGAACTTCTTCACCAGTTCACCATCGCCTACTCAGATAAATAGGTATCTTAAAGACAAAAATGGGCTCTTTTTTAAAAAAATAGTATTAGTTGTCCTTCCACTCCTCTCTCTTGCCAACCACTGAGAGCTGCTGAAACACCCTCTTGGTCAAGGCCAGTCTCCTGGCACCTGTGGGGTTTCCATACCTCTGTAAGCGTGATTCGAGGAAGGGCAGTCGCTCCTCTCTCAAGCTCCCTCCACACAACTCCCCTATTCCTGGTACGAGGAGATCAACAGCTGCAACCTTGAAAGAAAGAAACCTAATGTCAGTCACGCCGTGTAGCTACACAGTTCACAGCACAAGTACAGTTGACATTGGATGGCTCTTTGTAAAAAGCTACTGTAATTCTTTTATTGAGTCCAGGACACTTAGGTAAGTAGTTGGAAATGGTTGAAATGTCCCTTGTTGACAGGAGAAGGCTGGGAGGGAACTTTACAATGATAAAAATCAGTAAGCCTACAGAAAACCTCAACAAGTGGAGTGATGTTCCAGACTGAGGACATCTACAGCAGGTGGTGTGAACTGAATCCCACCAGGTTATTCTGGTGACAACCTGTGCAGGTAGGCAAGCCTGTGCTGGGTATAAAGACCCTGACAGCAACTCACAAGGAGGCACAGACACAAGAGCAAGTTTCCTGAAACCCTGATTTCGTTAGAGTTCAAGCTGTTCTGTTGCTTGTAGGTTGTGTTTACTCCAGCTGCTTCCACTCCTTGAGCTCTAGAGTTAATGATACCAATGGATCAATGGCACTCGTGCAAATCATAGTGATAAGATCCCAGTGTTATCACCTGTCAGGTGTGGTCTGGTTTTCTTCTCTGTTTTGTTTTGTAGAGTTACTTCTCTTATCTCAGAGCTGGACTGGTGCTAGAATTAAAGCCAGTGAAGTGGCAGCAGCACATGCTGGGGTAGTCACTCTTTTTAGTAGAAGCAATGTTTGAGATTGTCTCAGTTCATTTGGGAAATCAGACCTTCAAAGTATGAGTCTTGTGGAGGACAAGTTTATGTCTGTGTCCATCTGCTATTTAAGGATTACACTAGATTTGCATGACAAGAGAATCATGGGCTGCTCGGAGTCATGTAATTACAGGCATTCCACCTAGTCACAGAAGTCACAGAATCCCAGAATTGCCTTGATTGGAAAAGCCCTTTAGGATCATCGAGTCCAGTCATGAACCCAACACTGACAAGTCCCCTATGACTAACCCATGTTCCTCAGCACTATGTCTACACGACTCTTCAATCCCTCCAGGGATGGGGACTCCACCACTGCCCTGGGCAACCCCTTCCAATGCCTCAGAACCCTTTCAGCAAAGAAATTCTTCCTCACATCCCATCTCAACTGCCCTGGGCACAACTTGAGCCCATTTCCTCTTGTCCTGTCACTTGTTCCTTGGTTGAACAGACCCACCCCCCCCTCTCTCCACCCTCCTCCAAGGGACTTGGACAGAGCCAGAAGGTCTCCCCTCAGCCTCCTTTCCTCCAGGCTCAACACCCCCAGTTCCCTCAGCCGGGAACTCAGCACACTTGTGCTCCAGACCCTTCCCCAGCTCCGTTGCCCTTCTCTGGACACGCTCCAGCACCTCCATGTCCTTCTTGGAGTGAGGGGCCCAACACTGAACCCAGCACTCGAGCTGTGGCCTCACCAGTGCCCAGGACAGGGGGAAGAGAACTTCCCTGGTCTTACTGGCCACACTATTGCTCATCCAGGCCAGGATGCCCTTGGCCTTCTTGGCCACCTGGAAAAAGTCTACCAGCAAAAGAAATAAACTATGTCAAATCTGTCTCAAAGTACTTAAGCAAAAACTTAACTCTACCCAACTCCTGAATCCTCCTCCTGTTGTTTCTGCATTGGGGATTTCTTCTACAACAGGAAAATGACTGAACAGGCTCACCTGATGGTCACATCTTATTTTGAACTACTTGATCAGAGGCCCAGCAGAAGACTATCCTCATCTGTCTGTCTCTCAGTAGACTAAGACACATACATAGCCAAAAAAGAAGTGGAAGTGTGACCAATGGACTCACTGTGTGTTGAGGTCCATCTTCGTTGTCCCGCATGTAGAAAGGTTTGAGGTCGTATGGGTAGTTAATCACAAACACGGGAACTTCACCACAGTGCTTCACCAGGTACTTTTCGTGTTCTGTTTGGAGGTCACAGCCCCACTGTAAAGACAGCAAAAGGGACCTGGAATCCTCCTGGGGTGCATCTTGCCTGTGGCAAGAGACACGTCAAAATCCCTGAGTAGGAGAGATGTGAACCTTTGAATAACATCAAACCAAACACCCCAACTTCTCACACAGGCCACTGGGAAAATTTGCTAAGGAGACACAGAGTTTTATGAGTTTTAAGGCAGAGCAAAACAATGACAATAATACAGTTTAACTTCCACAGAAGAGGGCCAGATTATCTTGCATAAAGCCCAGCATCTGGTATCAAATCAGAAAAAAAACCCCTAAACAAACAAACAAAAACCCCCAAACCACACTCTGCATAGCTTAAGGGAAACAGGCACCTATCCAAAATCAGCTTACTCCATCCAGCAAACCAGCCTTATTTCACTGTTACCTTTGGTATATAAAAAGCAGCTTTACTAGGCTGACTGCTCTCTTCCCTGCTGTGTCCTGTTACATGCTACATTAATTCTCATTTAAGACAATCCAGGATCCTATTAATCAATTCTTTGTTGTCAGAAACTTTGGACATTTGCAATATCCTTCACTTCTTGTTTCTTCCAGCAATGTTGTAATTTCTGTAGCTTTTGACTAGAGACCTCCAACCCACTACAGGATGTGTAAAGAATATTAGGGGACTTGAAGGGGAAGAGTGGAACAGATATTCTGCAGACTCTTCTCATCTGAAAATATCCTGAATTTGTTTTCTCAGATCAAGGTAGTACAATATAGGATTTGAGGTTTTACACCCACTTGTACAGAGACAAAACAGCTACCCAGCTGGCTATGAAGGTGGCTTCAGCCAGAGGGTTATCTTCCTCAAAGCATCAGAACAAGATAGAGATTAATCAGTACACACATGAGATGAGCACCACCATGAATGTTCTCCCTACTGGTGTGGATTTGAAATTGGGCAAAATATGATTTTCAGAAAACCTTAATCTAACAGTGTTACAAAGACTAGCATGTGATTCTTTTTCCCTTCACAAGGGATTCCCTTTATCTATATCTATATCTATATCTATATTAAATGGTATTTTGACAAGGTTTTGGCTTATTACTCCTTGTCAAACTTTTGGTGGTGTCCTAACATCACTCCTTTATTTGAGGACTATTACAGCAACCTGTCTTAGATAACAGCTACTGAATCCACACAACACACTCGGCACTACTGGCATACAGGAAAGAGAAGAGCTTTTTGCCAAAGCCTTGGTCCTTCAACAGCAAACTCATCACTTCCTTCCCTGCAAAAGTTACATGTTCTTCTGCTACACAACCTACTCCTGCTCCTGCTCCCATTTCACCCCCTAAAAGGGCAAAAGTTATACCTGGGTTACAAGTGAGCAAACACGCCAGAAGGCAGATGACCTGTGAGAAGTAGCAGCTCTTGTGGTATCATCTACAAAGTTCAGGCTGGCTGTGTGCATGAACAGGCACAGGGACAAGCCACCAGGCAACTACCTACCTCTGGTTTGAAAGTGAAAGTTTGAGAAGCTCGTTTCAAAATTTCCACTGCTTCACTGTAGGAAATTCTGCAAGAGGGAAAAAAAAAAAAAGTCTTTAAGATAACTATGAAAGGAATAACAAGGAAGTTTTCTGGCTAAGTGCCACACTGCAAAATTAAAGAGGCATTTCCCCACCACCATGCCAACTTGTGCTGTGATGTCAGACTTCCCAGAAATGCTTCTTTGGACAGAAATCAAAAACCATTTTATATGGCAAGAACCTGTAGCTTCAAGAACCTTATGTTTTCCTGTGCTTCAGCTACATGCAGGGCAGGAAGCACGAAGCTCTCAAGACCTTTTGCATTATTGCAATGTTGCATTTCAGTCACAAGTGAGTTCTGTAGAGATTTGCTTCATAGAAATTTGTGGATTTGTATTTTTTTTTTAAGAAAACAACGTGCCCTCATCAGCACAGCTCCAACAACACAGCTCCACTGCTCAGCACGGTGTTAGGCAAAAACAGGGCTTGTAACTCAAACATTTTCATTTGACTTTGTAAAAATCACAAGATTTATTTGCAGTAATGTTTCTCTACTCCTCTGACATATCTGAGAGCAGATTCTCCACTGATTTCCATCAGTACAAAAGAACAGCATCAAGGCAGAGCACAGAAAAAGTGTAGTGAAAAATGCTGCAGGTTTGATAACTGGGAATCAATACTCAATGGAAGATACTTTTGCTGACAAGTTTTCTAAGCAAATGTGGACAGAAAGAAGAAAGAATAATCTCATTGTAGTAATTTCATCTCTCTGTATCATTGGTTAAATCAAATTATAAACCAAATTCCCTAAAAAGCATGAGCTCTTTACATCCAGCTACAAGGTTTCACCAAAACAGACTTGTGGAGGAAATATCTCAGGAAGGAATACATTGCTCCATGTGTTTGGGTTATGCAAGGCCATGGTCCAAATGAGGTTCAACACATGGAACCGGTGTGTGTAAGCC
>NW_010335387.1:12313-13083 GCF_000700745.2 Antrostomus carolinensis
AGATGGGCTGACTCACTCTCTTCTTCCTTGGACCATGAGAGAAGCTGAGTGCAACTCTATCCTCTCAGGAATATCAGTGAGGTCCAAAGAGAGAAGGAATGAAACAGGGAGAGAGTGACTTCACTGAGGTCTCCCATGGTGCTTATGCAGGCACGAGGCACAGGGAGGATCCATCATGATCCTGTTGCCCAAGTGTGGCTGTAGCTGCTTAACAGGAAAACCAGGGCTAGGCTGAGCAGCCCTACAATGTTCTGTGGGATAAATGGATAAATGTTCTGTGGGATAAATGTGGCACCACTATTTGAAGAGACAGGCAAGAGGAGGTATTCCTGGGGGCCGAGGAGGGAAACCAAAACCCTTCAGTGCTTTAGTACACAGAAAACTGGGAAAAGGAGGTGCATGAACAATCAGGAATAGAAAACCAACTGGGATTTTTAAATATCAAAAAATAGTTTAATAAAAAGGCAGCTACCGGAGTGGAAGTGTGAAGGAAGGCAAAGCACCAAAGCCAAAACCAAGCAAGGCAGTGAGCAAACCATGGTGCAGGTGCATGCTGGAAGGAGGATACTCTGATAGAAAGAGGATCTTGTCCAGGGAAACAAAACCCAAAAGCCAGCAGATTCAGATGCCAGTCTCGTGCAGAGATGAAATGGCAACTGGAGAACAGTACAAAGGGAACTGCAGTTCATGCTCTTTGGAGACATTATGCTAACCCAGAAGACATTCAGTTGGGAAAGAAAATGATCATATACAAAATAGGAACTCTTTCC
>NW_010335387.1:13149-15763 GCF_000700745.2 Antrostomus carolinensis
AAAGCGCTCTTCCAGATCATTTTGAAACAGAAGTACTTACATCAAAAAATTGTTCTTCAGCATTTGTTCCAACCTGTCCTTGGTCAAAACAAGAAAAAAAAACAGATAAAGCTACTCTTAAGGGTTCAGGGGCCCAGAGAAAACTCATAAAAAACACCTCCCTCTCAGTTTTGATTTGTAGGTCTGCACTGTGATCTAGAGAACCAGAGAAACATTTAGGTGGGAAAAACCCTCTGAGATCATTGAGTCCAGCCATAAACCTAACACTACCAAGTCCACCTCTAAATCATGTCCCTAAGCAGCACATCTACTTGTCTTTTAAATCCCTCCAGGGATGGGGACTCCACCACTGCCCTGGGCAACCCCTTCCAATGCCTCAGAACCCTTTCAGCAAAGAAATTCTTCCTCACATCCCATCTCAACTGCCCTGGGCACAACTTGAGCCCATTTCCTCTTGTCCTGTCCCTTGTTCCTTGGTTGAACAGACCCACCCTCACCTCTCCACACCCTCCTCCAAGGGACTTGGACAGAGCCAGAAGGTCTCCCCTCAGCCTCCTTTTCTCCAGGCTCAACAACCCCAGTTCCCTCAGCTGGGAACTCAGCACACTTGTGCTCCAGACCCTTCCCCAGCTCCGTTGCCCTTCTCTGGACACGCTCCAGCACCTCCATGTCCCTCTTGAACTCAGGGGCCCAAAACTGAACCCAGCACTCGAGGTGCGACCTCACCAGTGCCCAGGACAGGGGTATGATCACTGCCCTGGTCCTGCTACTGGCCACACTATTCCTGATCCAGGCCACGATGCCATTTGCCTCCTTAGCCACCTGGGTACTCTGCTGGCTCATGTTCAGCTGCTGTCGACCAACACCCCCAGGTCCTTTTCCACCAGGCAGCTCTCCAGCCACTCTGCCCCAAGCCTGTAATGTTGCATGGTGTTGTTGTGACCCAGGACCCAGCACTTGGCCTTGTTCAACCTCATACAACTGGCCTTGGTCCATCGATCCAGCTTGTCCAGATCCCTCTGTAGAGATATGGGTCAAAATCCACTCCTGGTCATTCAGTGCTACAAAGGTACTTGATTTTTGGAGCTGAGAATTCAGAGTGCTAGATGATGCGACAGCTACAGTCCTACCACACTTGCTAACAGCTACAGAAAATTGTGTGTCCTCTCTGCGCCGGCTTGAACAATCACTTAAGCTTGGGCTGACTTTTGGCTCTTCATAGTTTGTTAGCACAGGACAACACAGTTCAATAAATCAATCAATAAATAAATAAGCCTCCCTATTGACAAGAGCCCCAAAATGCATAAAAGGTTTTCAGCTCTTTCCTGTCACATTTATTACCTTCTGGGCAGGAGCTATGTATTTATGAAAAAGCTCAACATCACGAGGACATTTGGAGAGCACCGTGTTTGTCGTCGTCTTGAAAAGATCTTCCATAACCTAAGAGAGAAAACAAGAGTCCATAGAAAATTAACACTGCTTAGACATCCCAGACTATAAATAAAACACGGGACACATCAGCCAAAGGATACAGAAGGAACTTCTCTCCTTCTGTATGGTCAGACTGCAGCTGAAAAGGAATGGAATCTGTGTTTCTGCTATGGGTTTAGGGCTTCACTGTCTGCTGATGGCCTCAATACCTTCTCCTGCATCTCCAGTGAAAAAAAACACAGCTAAAATATACAAGTAGCAGCCCTGGTCAGCCACAAACACACATGTTACAACCACTTGTGGTGACTCCTCTCAGATGAATTACTAGTCAGGTGCCTTTCTTGAAATGAGCAGTTCAGGTTTTCTGCTTTATTCTTACAAAAGGCAGAACTAAAGGAGAAGAGAATAAACATGTGCTGTGTACAGCCAGCTCATCAAACAGATCCCAGCTAGAGATACTCTGCACAGTAAGAGCAAAGCAAAGAGAACACGTACAGAGATGAGTAGAGAGCTAAAGCGAAGGACACATCAACACAGGGATGTTTGAGAAACTAAAAAAAGAAGTGGTTTCATTTCCCTAAACTGATGTGGATTAGCTAAATGACTTTAACATCTAATTTGGATATACTTATCCAGTAAAATGGGCTTCACCCATGAAGAAATTAAAAAGCCATTTTGGTGCTAAACGAAAAAAAAAAAACCCACATGGGATGCCACTGTATTTTGATCAACCTGTTTTAAAAGTCATTTTCTCTTTTGGGTGACAGAGCACTGGAACAGGCTGCCCAGGGAGGGTGTGGAGTCTCCTTCTCTGGAGACATTCAGAACCCACCTGTACACCTTCCTGTGTGATCTCATTTAGGTTCCTGCTCCAGCAGGGGGATTGGACTGGATGATCATTCGAGGTCCCTTCCAATCCCTGACATTCTGTGATTCTGTGGTTAAGTAAAGCAGACCATGCAAGACACTTGCTGTCATGTAGATGAAGAGTTCCCATGACTCCCTGGAGTCTCATGCACAAAGCAAGTAGCTGACACCTGTGTAGTACTGCTGATCCCAACTCTTCTTCACAATCACCTTTATTCTCATCTCCTTTGTGAGCAACAGAACAATCATCTGCACAACATCTCAGCCTGGAATGGGACCAGGTTTTTCCCAGCAAAAAGCACCTCTCAAAGTCCTG
>NW_010335387.1:15806-16351 GCF_000700745.2 Antrostomus carolinensis
TGAGCAAAACAACTGCAGAGTTGAGAGAAGCAAAGTATCCACCAATGATACTACAGAGAGTAGCAGCCACTTGACACTGCAAAGCCCCTGTGAAAAGATGAACCTGATGTTCAGTCACTAGGTTTGAGGAAGAAGAAGCAGGTCTCTGCCTTGCAAGGAACCAGACCTTACTGGGCAAGAGGAACAAAAGGCACAGAAAAGAAGAAGCTGGGCTACTGATATAGACAAGATGAGATTTCAGGCATGTTGTTCAAACTCTCATATTTAGAAAAAACATCCTTCATCACCTGTCCCAAACTGCTGAAACACTGCTCTGCGCTGATGAACAACCTCTGCATCCCACCAGCCTAGAGAAGCTGGTAAATCAGCCCCTTTGACAGACCTCCAGAGCCAAACTTTGCCTTCAGCCCCCTTGCATTAATCTGAGCCCTCTGTTTAAAAAAAAAGGAAGATCCAAATAAAGGAACAGCATTATCATATGCAGATGAACAGTTTTACTCCTACTGGTACTCAAACACAGAGGAAATGAAAAGCCAGCATTCCTG
>NW_010335387.1:16400-19583 GCF_000700745.2 Antrostomus carolinensis
CCAAACACTCAGCTTTGAACTTTGTCTTCAAAGTAGCTAGAAAAAGGCTTATGCAAATGAAATTAGAAAACTTCTTGGCAATTCATTTGGTTTCACCAGGCAGAGACGAAGGGATTTTACATTAAGCTTCCTCTTTCTAGAAAATGAAAGTATCATCTGGTTTCAGAAAAGCATATTGTTTAATTAGTACTTTTTTTCCTCGCTGTGCGATAAAGTAACAATTAGGTTCCCACAGCATTTGACATAAGCAGTTTCCTCTTGTGGAAAAAAAAAAAAGATGTGGGTGGTATGGGAAAAACAATCTGAGAAATATTTCCAGGTTTGAGACTGAGGTTTTATCCTGGCAAAAAAAAAAAGACAGACACGTGGGTCATGCACTGGCCTCCACACCGCTCTTATTTATGCCAAATGTGTACTAGGCACAAACGGTGAAGGGAAAAAAGGGGAGGGGGGAAAAAAAAACAAACAACAAACAAACCTCTGCAGATAATATTTGGGGACCTTATTAATGTCTATAAATATCTAAAGGGTGGGTGTCAAGAGGATGGGGCCAGACTCTTTTCAGTGGTGGCCAGCGATAGGACTAGGTGCAATGGGCACAAACTGGAACACAGGAGGTTCCACTTAAACATGAGGAAAAACTTCTTCACTGTGAGGGTGCCAGAGCCCTGGGACAGGCTGCCCAGAGAGGGTGTGGAGTCTCCATCTCTGGAGATGTTCCAAACCCACCTGGACACTTTCCTGTGCAACCTGCTTTGGCAGGGGGGTTGGACTGGATGATCTCCTGAGATCCCTTCCAACCTCCACCATTCTGTGACTCTGTGATTCTGTGATATGAAGAAGGACTAGAAAGTAGGCTATATAAAAACCGAGTGGAGATGCATAACCACTGGTTTGAGGGAATGTGGAGCTGGAGATATAGGTCAAGTGATTGGTTTGAATGTAGCCTGTAAGAAACGTGTATGATAGGAGACTTATACTGGGAAAAAAGCCATGGGAATAGCAGCAAGGAGCTCATCTCAGAGGTGGGACTCTTGGTGTCCAAAAGTCCATTCATTTGGATGCTTCATAATGGAAACAGGTTGGCCAGAGAAGCTGTGGCTGCTCCTCCCTGGAAGAGTTGAAGGCCAGGTTGGATGAGGCTTTGAGCAACCTGGTCTAGTGGAAGGTGTCCCTGCTGATGGCAGGGGGGTTGGGACTGGATGAGCTTGTCCTTGCAGGACCTTGCACTTGGCCTTGTTGAACTCCATGAGGTTTGCACAGACCCACCTCTCCAGCCTGTCCAGGTCCCTCTGGATGGCATCCCGTCCCTCCAGCGTGTCGACCGAACCACACAGCTTGGTGCCATCACAAACTTGCTGACAGAAGCTGATGGATGTCAGGAAACAGAAATAGCCTCAGCTATGGCAGGTGGATGCCACTTCAGAGAAGGAACCTGTAGCCCAGCAACTACTCCAATATCCCTACAGAGCTCTGCGCAAGACTCCTGGAACAAACCTCTCCCACGTGATCACTAATGTTTGTTCCCTTGAGACTGCAGTCAGATTTGCCCAACTGTCTCAGCCTTGGCACTGAAGACAGAAAGTACTCTGAGTGCAAACTATTCTGGAAATGAAACCACACCCACGTTTCAGATCTAAGGTCCCTGAAACTGGTACCCAAAATCTGTACCGTTGATTTCATTTCATGCCTGAATTCCGTTCTGTAAAACAGAGGTAACAGTGCTCCACTGTCACTGGGCTGTAATGACAGCAAATTAATTCTGATGAAGTACATATCCAGTGGAAGACAATACTTCTACCCTCAGGACACAGCTCAAATACTGTGTGTTAAATTGTATTCTCCACCTTAAAGAGATGTGTTCTTCATCTCTGAAAGAGACAGTGGTGCTGGGATATGATCTTGTTAAGGAAGACTAACACTATGCATAATCTCCCCAAAATGCCCTCAAAAAAATTTCCTTCAGGCACTTCCTGACTTTCCATCCTAAATAATGTTTTTTTTAGCATGGTTTTGTATGTGAGTTTAATTAAATTCAATATTGACTGTGTCATACGGCCTCTTTGAAACCCCACTGGCGTCGTGAGTGAGGTAGGATCCTTCAAATCTACTGCACTGCCACGGGAGTGGAAGGAAAAATAGGACCTTGTGACCTACAGATACGGCTACATGACAGCACTGTAGGGAGAGGGTGGCAGCAGACATCTCAGAAGACAGATGAGACTGGAGACCTTGGACCAGCAATTCAGGGACTGGAGGGACAATGGTTCTAGTGAGTCCAGACACTTCCATACAAATTGGACCCCTTCCACTGTCCTACCTAACCTTTTAACTCCTCTTTCTCATCCAGTTTGGAGGAAGACTGTCTTGGCGCAAGATGATTCAACTTCTTCACTAGACTTCTTCTGGAAAGATGTCACAGAGGCCTCTCCTTAGATACACTTACATACACCCTGTTCACTAAGGTAGTAATTCTCTCACTCAGCCACACAGCATACTGCACTGAGCACGTGGGACCGAGGACATGGACGTACTGGAGTGAGACCAGAGGAGGCCACCAGGATGATGCGAGGGCTGGAGCAGCTCTGCTGTGAGGACAGGCTGAGAGAGTTGGGGCTGTTCAGCCTGGAGAAGAGAAGGCTCCAGGGAGACCTTCTAGCAGCCTCACAGTACCTGAAGGGGCTCCAGGAAGGGTGGGGAGGGACTTTGGCCAAGGGCAGGGAGTGAGAGAACAAGGGGTGATGGCTTGAAAGTGTCAGAGGGGAGATGGAGCTGAGATGTGAGGAAGAAATTCTTTGGTGTGAGGGTGGTGAGACAGTGTCCCAGGTTGTCCAGAGAAGCTGTGGTTGCTCCTCCCTGGAAGTGTTGAAGGCCAGGTTGGATGAGACTTTGAGCAGCCTGGTCTAGTGGAAGGTGTCCCTGCTGCTGGCAGGGGGGTTGGAACTGGATGAGCTTTAAGGTCCCTTCCAATCCAAACCAGTCTGTGATTCATTCTATGACTTTGCACAGAGAGTACTGTGAAACCAGAATTGTGAGAGTTTAAGCTTTTTTGCAGCATTAAAACACGTTTTGGCACAGAAATTTAGACTGCATGATTAAGACACATGAGGCTTCCCAAGCACTGTGCTACTAATTTAGGAATAACTGAGCGTAATTACAGTGGGGAAAAAAAGGCTGTTGCTC
>NW_010335388.1:0-974 GCF_000700745.2 Antrostomus carolinensis
CATTGTACAGGGATTTAAGATGTTGCAAAGACCAATAGAATATTAACCAAGTCTGTGAGAGTTTGTACTCACCTGTGGGATTTTTTACAAGGCTATAAGAGATGGACAGGTACTTTGAAGCATTGCACGAGGTCCCTAGGAGATTGTTTGCAGTCGTAGGACATTGCATGAAGCTGTACACTGTATTCAGATTTTTTGAGAGTTTCTACAGTGCTGTGGGATTTTGTACAGGTTCCTGCGGCATTGCCAGGAGTCGTGACGCATTTCACAATGTCACTGGAACATTGTATGAGGTCATAGGACGTTGCAGAAACTCATAGGACATAGCCAGAACATGGGGGAGATTGTATGTAAACATGGGATGTTGTACAGGACTGTTGGACTTGGACAGAGACTTCGATGTTTTGCACAAGGTCCCTGGGAGATTGTAGAAAGTCATGGAACATTGCACGAAGCTGGAGAGTGTCTTCAGAGTTCGTGAGGGTTTCTACTGGACTGTGAGATTTTTGGACAGGTTTCTGTGATGATGCCAGATGTAGGGTGGCCTTGCATGATGTCTTTGCAACATTGTACAAGGATTTAAGATGTTGCAAAGAGCCATAGAATATTAACCGAGTCCGTGAGAGTTTGTAGGTGACGGTGCCATGTTTTATAGGACTGTTGGACTTGGAAAGAGAGTTCGATGCTTTGCACGAGGTCCCTGGGAGATTGTACAAAGTCATAGGACATTGTACAAAGCCATACGCTGTCTTCAGATTTTTTGTGACTTTCTACAGGAGTGTGGGATTTTGTACAGGTTCCTGCGGCATTGCCAGAGCTCATGACTCATTTCACGAAGTCGATGGAACATTGTACGAGGTCGTAGGACGTTGCAGCAACCCTTGGGATATTACCAGAGTCCGTGAGAGTTTGTACACACCAGTGGGATTTTATATAAGGCTATGAGAGATGGACAGAGACTTTGATGCTTTGCA
>NW_010335389.1:0-16488 GCF_000700745.2 Antrostomus carolinensis
TATTTGAGGAATAATTCACATGAGCGTTCTTGAATTTCAGTGGAATTTTTTAAAAAATTATTTTTTTCCAATGACCATGATTGTCCACCCAGGCTGATCCTTCCTGTTGTTGGAAAGACAAACAGGCATAACATTTGTGCTGTTATAACATGTGTTGCACAGCTCCATGAGTAACAGCTCATTTCCTCATGGCTTCACCAATTACAAGGGGCAAAGGCAAGGCTGGACAGTGCTCAGTCCCAGCAGCAAGGACAAGGCTGCACTGTAACCGGACATCATCATTTACTGTTATCATGAGATGTGACATCAAAATGAAAAAAAAAGAGAGTCCCTAGTTGGTTGCAGAGCAGCTACAGCAGGAGTACAAAATCATTGCTTGTCAAATTGCAACTGCACAGATCAAGGCGTGCACCCAGGATGGGTGCAGAGGGCTGTCAGCAGAGGGCTCTCAGATGTGCATTTCTCAGGACTGCCAGCACTTCACAGCACCTGGAACATGCAACAGCCCATGCAATTACTGGGCTCCACTTGGACCTCCAAATAGCATCTTTGCAACTGGAAACAGCACTTGAATGAAACTGACTTTGAAATAAAGATTCATTATGAAAACTACAATATCTGGTTTTACCTAACCCCACAAACAACAACCTAGTATCGTTAAAAATTATATCTCTAATTATCTCAATTTAAATGCAAATATGCTCTAAAAACTCTCAGTGTTTTCCCAGGAATTTCTTTTGTTAACTGATATACTGGAATGTTACAGAGCAGAAATCTATTTAATAAAATAGAAAATTACAGAAAAAGTAGGTATAAATTTTGTCTCTCTCTCTCTCTCTGGCTGCCTTACTATTCAAGAGTGAGGAGACATTCAACAAAATTAAAGGCAAATTATTGCAATGTCTCCATCAGGATGGTTCCACTCTTTCAATAACTATTTTATAGAGAAAATCTAAAGAGAATGGATAAAGAAATAACTTTAGAGTTATTAAAAACAGATTTAAAAATTATACAAGATAATGCTATCATTTTCTCCTTTGAGGAAAGAATTTTCAAAGGTTAACACAGCCTTCTCAATTGAGTTTTTTTAGAATTCTTTTACAACCACTGGACTTTTATCTTTAAGAGCATTTTAACCTTGTTTTATATGTTTGTTAGTCCTGAGCGTTTCAGTACTGTCAGCCCCCGCCCACAGCAATCTCCTAAATCTGTGCAGAACGGCTACAGCACAGCTAGATGCACTTAGAACTTTTTGTAGTGACTCACCAATGTACCTCGTGCCTTATTTCAGTGAAGGAAGCACTATGAGTCTAAGTCATTGTTTATTTAACTTCAGATATACTGCTAGGTGAGCTCATCTTTATGCCACACAGACTGGAAGATGTGCTGTCCCCAGCAGTCGTGTTCAAGTGTCAGCTGAACTTGACAACATGTCGTCTTTCACCATTACTCCTGATATGGTCAACAAATTTCATCTCTTCTATGACATTAAATGTGTATTAGGAGTTTTATGTAGACTATCAAAAAAATTTCAAAAAGCAAAAGATCTCAGTCAAGATCAAGCTACATCTGACTTAAGCCACCATGAAAGTCAAATGCTCTGAAGCGAAGATCCTGAACCACCTAGTTTGTGTGTTTAATCCCTCTATTCAGCTATCATATACTTAATGTCTTTTTTTACTCTTAGACCTCAGGAACTATTTTATGTTGGTCCTCAATTTATTTTCAGCCTACGTCAGTATTTGTCTGGTTCAGACTTTTATTGTGCAGGGTACTTTGCAGAGAAGAATGTCTTTGGAGGGTTTATAATCAGGACCAAAGACAACTGAAAAATATAGGCTGATAATCTGGAAGGAGCATTTAGTACCCTGTCAGAGCACAGTAGGATCTCTCATAGAAAACAATATTTTAGGGCACCTCTTTCAGTGACAGCTTTCTGAGAAATCACACTTTCAGACCACACTACCTTTAGTGTGTGCTGCTACTGCTAATGAAAACTAAATGATGATGAGATCAGTAACCAGTCTATATTCCTGTGGTTTGGACTATGTTCTCACCCTTGGCAACAGTGCAAAACTGTATCTAGAATAACCTATGCCCATACTGGTTATCTAGTAGCTTTCTTAAAAATCATTCTTGTATTATATAAATGTAATAGGCAAAGTTTAGTAAGATGGTTGGGTAGCTCAAGGGCTGGCATCAAGGAGCTTGTCAGGAGGACATCAAACAGAAAAGGAGGCATATTCATTATGTACAGTATATGAAAAAAGCATTTCGCTAGACTTTAATAGAAGAAACACTTTTGGGGTTGGTTTGTGTTTTTTTTTTTTTTTGCTTTGCTGTACTTCAAGCAAGGACGCAAGGCTGGGCAGATGTTGAATTCCCTGATCATTCACATTTCTAACTTGATGGAGTACCTCCTGCTACGTTATTGATCAGAGGGAAGGTAAAGGAAGAAATCTAAGCATTAAATCGTGCTCATGGTACACTTGCCTTGCAGCCACCTCTTGCAGCCACCTCCACATTTTATTACTACCCTTATGGTGATATGGTCTGACCATACCTGAGGAGACACAAATGATTTATCCTATAGAGCCTATGATTATTGCTGCAAGGGCAAAAAAGATTTGTAGCCAGCTTAGTTTGTGAAGGAGTCCAAGCTGTCACAGGGATGATGGAAAATATTAATTCATAGGAGAGTTCTTGTCCATTCCCAAGACTTAAGTCTCTACAAAGTGTATGCAGCCACTGACACCAAACAGCTTGTGCACAGGAAAGAAACGGCTACTTATATCTTGCAAGTATTCTTATGAATATGACTCCTTAGTTTCTCCCAACTGCTCCTATTCTTAAGTTTCTTCAAAATCTTCACACTAACATGTAAATTTGTTTGCAAATCTAGTAGTAAAATGGATTAGGAAAAAAAGAGGGGAAAGGCAGAAGGATGCTTCATCAAAGAGGAAAACCTGTACAGAAGCAAGCTGTCATGAAGGAGACAATAGCTGGTGTAAGAAGAAATACTGAAGACAACTGGCAAGGTAGAAAATGTGACTAAATTGGGCAGTATTCAGCTACTCCGTCACCGCTGCTGTGGGTATTTTAGAGGAAAATCTGAGCATCAGAGACAATTCTTGTAACGGAAACAGCTGCTCAAAGATTGCAACACCTAGCAGCTTTGATAGACTAAGACTCTAAGTCCCAGAAGAGACTATTCAACCACCAATTTTATTTTAAATATTTCCTATTAACATACATTTCCCTGTGCAGTGCCTTCTAAATCAGACCACAGAATAGATAAGCCCCACTGATAAGATAGGCTTCGTCTTCTGGCTCCATTGACCACATGAGATTCCTTTTGTAAACAAATAAGCACATGGGTTTTATTCAAGCACGTGGACATACTAAGCAGTGTGATGGTGATACTGAACATTAATTTAAAATGTAGCAATAGCAATACAGAGCTTTTAAAATCATAGTGGCCTTACGTATTGTGTCCAATGCAAGATAGTTATGGACTGGAAAAGGATGATGATTGGAAGTGGTGGATCAAGGAGAAAAATCATACTGTTCAGACTTTTGACTACTACTTCAGTTTTATGAGGCTCTGTGGGATGTTTATTTTTTTAGAAGAGTTGAAAGTATCGTATTTCTGCATTTAAGTTCAAAATAAGAATCTACGGAATTAGGAAACAGAAAAGTTGACACCATTTGCCGATGTACACATTAATAACAACAGAAGTGGTTAGACGGGAGAGCTGTGATGCATCTGCAGACGTACACACAGATCTAGCTGAAAATGTAACCGACGGTGCTTCTGCTGTGCTACAGCTAACAAGGCCCACAAGCCACATACATTCCCCAGGGGTTTCCTGAGGAATTCACATTAGTTTTTCATTTTATGTCCCTTCCCACACCAGTAGCCTGTATCACTGTAAAAACTGGTGCAACAGTACAAACCTTTCTTCCAGGGAATGCAGCAATTTTTGTGCCAGAGATCAGGGCTGTAACATGGGCTGCTCTCAAAAGCAGAGCTGTGAGACCAGAAACAAGACAGATGCCAATACTGGCACTGCTACCTTTATGGATTGCAGATGCCTTTACTCACTGCCGGGTTGAATGACAATTTTGTTTCCAGTTCAGGTACTGTCAGAGATTTAGTTTCTATCAAGAATAAGCAGCTCTAAATAGGAAAATTAAGCCATCAGGTTTAAACTACCAGCTGTTTTAGATTTAAGCTACCAACTGTCTGTGGTAAGTCTAGGAAGAGCTGTTTCCACAGGGACCATTACTAATGATCCAAAACTTGCTTATCAGACAGCTCTATACAATACACTCTCAATACATTCTCCAAAAATGACCCTTGCTTTCTTAGTGCTTCTTCATCTGGGAATAAGATCTCTCAAACCAAGCTACATCCTACCTTGCTATGATTGTAACACCCTTAGAGTTCATTTATTCAAGGAAACCAAAAGGTTGTCCTGACCCCAGGTTGAAATGTATCCCTTGGTGGAATGAGATCACCAATTTACCCCTCAGTCTGTTACAGAAGGAAAAATTATGTGATTTATATTTGACAAGTGCTTACCAGATTATTCTATCAGATTATTTCCTCATACTTGTGAGTTTTAAATTTTTTAACCATTGGACAGCCATGTTTTAAGGCTGTAAACACAGTCTCAGGGGGTAGCCCAGATTTCAACCTTTACAAACCATTGGAAACAGAAGTCTCTGTTTTCAAAGTAAGCAGGGCTTTTTTTTCTGATTTCAAAGCCAAGACTTATTTTTGGATAGTACAGAGGAAAGAGTGCACTTGAAATACCTTTCATTATTATTACTAACTTAATGTTTATAAGATAACAATAATACACAGATCTTGTCTCTTTTTATTTTTAACCTCCAGATCTCACACTAAAAGCAAATCAGGATCACAAATCCCATTTCATGAGGCATAAGTGGCAAGACAATGTAACCAAAATCATGGGCAAAGTAGTGAAAAATTCAAAACTGCATCCAGCTCTCCAATATCCTAACCTGATGCCATACCTCTGAGCACCCTCTCTCCTAAAACTATCCAACACAAACACTATGGTTTTAAAATACATCAGCACAACAAAGATTATTTCAAGACAATCTTCATAATTTCCTGTTGACAACCAGTACAGTAAATATTAAAAGGCCCTCCACAGTCAAAATTTAAATTCT
Source organism: Antrostomus carolinensis (assembly GCF_000700745.2). Classification (NCBI taxonomy): domain Eukaryota; kingdom Metazoa; phylum Chordata; class Aves; order Caprimulgiformes; family Caprimulgidae; genus Antrostomus; species Antrostomus carolinensis. The sequence continues at coordinate 5,203 of NW_010335389.1, forward strand.
TAGATTTAAATGAGCTTATCTGCCCCAGTGCAATTTGGAATACCTCACATACACGTGACATTGACTTGTCTGACATTTACTTAAAGAGAAACTCTCTGAGCAAATACTGCCTCTTTTTTTTTCTTTTTTTTTTCTTCTTTTCCCCACAAAGATAAACTACAAGCCTTTATTTGTAAGTGTTGACAGGATCAAACACCAGACATAAAGGCTTGGTATAGACTTGTAAGCACTGGCTTTAACGGAATGCCACAGCTATATGTGAAGAGTTGTGTGTGGTATTCACTAGCTGTTGATGTTTTCATCCCTCGCCTCTCATTTACAGGAATCCAGCAACTGGTGTTCAAAACCATACTTGCTGTGGTAATAATGCATAGCCCTGCATTGCACTTGGAAACCACTGACTTCATAGCATTTCATAAAGGTCATTTTATGGATAGGAAACTTAAATCACACAGAGAAAGTGATTTACCCAGGAGAATTTTGAAGATGCAGAATAAGACATAATGAAATCCAGAGTTCTTGACTTCCAGTCTAGACCACTACTCATTAGGCCTGACTGGAAAACTCAATGTAAAAACATGAGTTTATTCACTAGACATGTTAACACAAATGCAGCTATTATTGTTTAATGCTTTGAGGCTCTGAGACACTGTAGAACTGTCAGATTTGCTAGTTGCTCTGGTGATGGAAAATTCAAATCAAGTTGCTTCCTTCTGCTGAACATAAAATAAGCAGATTATTTATTTTTTTAATTTATTTTGGCCTGTATGCCAGCACAAGAGCTCAATACAGATATCAGCAGTTTTGGCAGAGCCAGAAATAGGACATAAGTTTCTCTTAAGTTCTCTGTTCATATTGCTGAGAAAAAAACATGTTTTGGAAACAAAGACTCATGCTTCTTTTTCACTGAAAGGAAAGTTTACAAAAGCTGTGTCAACCGAGTTTGGAAACTCAGAACATTGTTTTGTGTTACAGCATGTAAACAGAGCAATGCATGACAAGGCTCAGGGTGATCTGAAGATGTGGATGAAGTATACCCAAGTCCAAAGGAGAAAACAAAAAGAATCAAAAGAGAACAATGCTCCCAAGGCAATCCTTAAGTTGGTGTTAAACAATAGGCTTGTTTTGGGAAACTGCAAAATGGCTCGCTAGTTCCAAATTTTAGTGCACGTCACTTCATTCACAGATGTCATATAACAGCCATACGCTGACATATGGATTGACCTAAGACTGTGTATTTAATCACATTTTCAATAATTTAAAAAATTACTAACTTCCTCAAATTTGTTCCTCAAAGGGATTCCTTTTTCTATGCATGCCTGCTCTCTCCTCCAGGTACTGTTCATCCTCAAGGAAACTGGTTCCACCAAAACAGAAGCATTTGTATTCTACATTAAAAAAACCTCTTTTTTTCTTCCACTGAGATTCTATACTAGATTTTTTGTCAGGAAGTTATCAACATATATTTTAGGACAAAAACAGAAGGGAGAAGAGGAGGATTTTGGCCAGCAAGCCAGGGACTAGCCACCTCCACAAGCCAAGCACTGAACTAGATGAACATTTGTTGTGATCTAGTATGGCAATTCATATATTCATCGATTAAAAAGATATTGCAGTGCTGACAGACATGCCTGAATCACAGAATGTCAGGGATTGGAAGGGACCTCAAAATATCATCTAGTCCAATCTCCCTGATGGAGCAGGAACCTAAATACCTTTTTATTTGTGTTGCTCTATTAGACAGGGTGCCTGGTAGAGTCTGCACATATTAGCATCTGATTCTGCCAAATGCTTCTTCATTTAAATCTCCTATTTACTGTCACTGAATAATGGGTTGTTTTTTCCATGACCTGGGACTGTTCTTCCTTTATCTTCAAACCTTAGCTATTCACATGGTTTCTCAAAAGCCGTTAGCATTCTTCTACTTCTTTGCTCTATTGAATAGAGAACATTCACATTTGAATTTATTTCTCTTGCTGTGGGCAACATTCTGTGTATTCAATGTGAGAAGTTATCTAGGCAAAGATTACAATATTTTTCATATTGTATCTTCTTCATATTAAGGTATCCATGCACAGTGAGGTCACGTTCTATTTTTGCTCTTTGCTTGTAAAGTTTGGGAAAACACTTTGTGTTTTTCTGGTTTGTAGTAATTTTTAAAAAACCTTATCTCATTAGAGGTATTTATTTCCTCCTAGTTTTTGAATTTCAAAAGGTGAGTGTAATTTAAGAGTTAGATGCGTTGAAAAATAGCACAAGATAATGTGGTTAGCACCTTGCATTCATGTCATCTTAATAAGATAAAATAAATGTTGCCTGGTGAGTATGCGACAAAAGGATGAAGATCATATTGCTGGCAGCCTAGCAGTGTGCCAGTAGGAAGGTTAATTAAGGGTAGAACTTACTGTAACTTGCTCCAAGAAGAATTATTCCCTCAGTGAAGCTGGACAGCTCTAGTACATTTAATATATGTCTGAGGAAATGTTTTTTTCTTCTTTTTTTAAAAATATCACTCTCCCATAGTGGTTATTCTGTTTCTGGCAATCTTGGAATGCCACTAAAACCCATAAAACCAGCAAGACAGTATAAAGATGCTTAGCTACGGAATATATACCAGCCTAAATACAGCTAGCTTCTCAAGGGTAAAGGAATGAAATATTTTGTTTAATGCTTCACCAAGTATCTATCCAAAACAGAAGACAAAAGGGCTACAGTCCATTTTTGGTTTTCATTGCAGGGCCCAGGCTCTAACATTAAGAAGTGCAAGGGAAGTGAAATTTTGCAGGGAAGACTGCTAACCAGAATATCAATCTGCCTCATTTGCTGACCTGGTATTATTATTGCACTTCAAGTTGCTTTTGACTAGTAAGCTCTAAACACTCTTCCAGGTAATGTCTCAGTGTAATCTCAATTTTCTTCATTAAGAAAAGCTTTCTGATGAGTAAAGCATTTGAAGTAGAATTCCCATGAAAGGAAACACTGTTTTAGACAGTTACACTAATTTGGTTGCAATTACTTGAGGTGATAGCATTACCTGTGTGCAATGGTAAACGTGGTCTTTGCTGCTCAACTGAGGCATTTCCAGTTTATCTAGTTCTTGTGGGGGTCATATTTGAAGCAGATCATATAGTTAATACATAAAAGCAGTACAGCAAATGCACTAAGTTCCTGCAAGCATCCACCTTTGGACTTGCTTCTATACTCTGTCAAACCAGTTACATATGGGATGTAGAGTGAATTATACTGCAGTTAGTGAAGTAACACTGGCATCAAGTCAGTGTAACAGAGGGGAGAATATGGGTGCTTATCTCCAGCAAAGACTGCAGCATTATGCAGTTTCTTTTTCAGACACTTTGCTGCTTCTGTGTATCTGAGATTAGACACAGGATTAACTGAGCTCCAGAAAAAATTAAAAGAACACATCTGCGACTCTCACAGAGCATAATAATGGTAGAAAACACTAAAAACAAGCACTTTATTAGTTACATTGCCAAGATTAGCACTGTAACATACCATCTCCCAAAGCTATGCAGTCCTTTGTGGCTACAAAAGTTGCCAAGATCTGTCCTTAGATGTGCATGGTGTCTTCTGAAAAGCAGAAAAGCAGAACCGATCCCTCCAGGGAAAGGATTGTTCCTTCTGCATAGAAGCATTCTGCTACAAGAGATAGATGAATCCTTCATGATAAATCCTAATTTAATGCATTTCAACACAGCTAATTTAGAGAATAACATCTTAGAAACTTGTATTATATTGCTGTACTATCCCTTTCGGGAGTACAATACATGTAAGATAATTTATTTCTGACTTCACCATGCATCTTGCTATAGTAAGAACGATTTTTTTCATATACGAATCAGTGCTGTTTATCTGGATTTTTTTTTTTTTTTCTGCTTCCAGCCTAGAATTATACAAAATATACAGCCAAGCTCATTACCGGTACCTATTGTCCTCCTAGACAGATATAGAAATTTAATAGCCCATTTGCCAAAGCTTTTTTTTTAAAAGAAAAAAAGAAAAAAAGAAAAAAAGAAAAAAAGAAAAAAGAAAAAAGAAAAAAGAAAAAAGAAAAAAGAAAAAAAGAAAAAGAGAAACAAAAAGCAAGCACTATTGTCTCCTGGTTTCAGTTGAACTTTGTTTTCTTGCTTCCTTCACTTTTTTCAGTATTTTGGTGGACTCAAACATCTGCTACAAGAAAAACATAAGTTGGAAAATATGGAGATCATCCTGGCATACACATCCATAGTAGTGAAAAGTCTATATTTATATGCCTACACTCTGTCATTCCCAAGCTGTTCTCTGAGCTGTTCAGCGATAGCTGAGATTCTGGGCCAGCAGCTTTTGTAATAATTTTTTTCACCCTTTCTATTGTTGTAAGTGAAAAAAAAAAAAAAATGGCAGTCCTCCAGTGACCAAATTAAGAACAACTCAACTGCATTTTGTCCAAAGCTATTCATACAAGTGGCATTATAAAATGTTCTGATTAAATGCAAGGCAGCATATTATATACCGTCTTTCTAATTTCAGAGAAGTGCTCACCATACAATTAGTAACAAACTAAAATAAAATATTTCAAAAGCTTTTGCAGTCAAATCCATTTGTGGCTGCATTTTTATGAATAATTCTTCATTTTCTTTAGTACTGAATAATGAAACTCAGCCTTTCCGTTTTTATTCCTGACAAAATAGACAAGAAGGATAAGGTTATGCAACAGTGGCACAAGGTATCAGCAGCAAAAGATGACTAGCATACTACCTCCAATGTATCACGCCTGCCAGAAATGCAGGCCCCTTTATGTGTAAGGTCAGAGATCGACATCATGATGTCTCGGCTGATGGGGAACTTACAGTTTCCTCAGCATCAGGGATTTTCCTTCGTCTACCAGGAAGAATGAATATCTTTTTTATTTTTTTTTATCTGGTATGTCTAGCAAATTGCTCCACTTTACCAGCACAGAGGACTGACCTTTGTGTCAGCTTCAGGTGATGTTTCTGATGGAAACAGAGGCTCCAATAAGAGAACAGATTGATAGCAGCGGCATTAATACCTGGCATCTTGGAGCAGCTGCTACCAAGGTTTGGAGCTCTAGCTATTGAAAAATGGGATCTCCCTTTGCTATTCAACATTTTTCTTCTTTTCAGGGGTGATATTTGTGATCAGCAAATACCAGGAACTTGTAGGTTTGTGTTACAGTTTCTCCTTATTTCCCTAAAATACAGGCAGGACACGCTCTCAGCACACACTGTCTTTACAAGTGTTAGAGAGTATAAGAGCTGTTCTCCTGCAGTAAAGCCCACTGACCTCATCTGTTGTCAAAACACTCAAATAGGCAGGAATTCATAGGGGAAAGAAAATTTAGACCCTACTAAATTTTCAGTGACATTTTTCTGTCTTACTCCACAATAACCCTGCAGAAGTTAAACCTGGCTCCTTGATATGCAAACCACATTTTAAAAAGTTTTAAGACTGCCTTCACAAGGAGAAATAAAGGTTTCATGACTGCAGGAATCCAGAGATCTGCATTCTAGGACACATTTTTTGCAATAAATTATGACAAAGAATTTCTACGTTTGTGTTATTTTTGTCTTTCATCATGGAAATCTTTTGTCTCTGAAAGAATCGCACCTCATCAGTTCTGACACAGTGAATCTACCAATTTGTATAATACAGAGGCCTTTATTTGTCACCTAGTTTGTACTATTAGTCATCTGTCTTTTCTGCTTTTCTTTTCAAATGAAAACACTCTGAACAAACACAGAAACAGTGAATTACCATTTGACTGCAGGCATTCTCTGTAGTCAGCGACTACAGTATCCAGACTGCATGTTCATGAACACATCACACGCGTTACTTTTGACCATGCTATACCTGCAGACTTCTTCATAAATGCATTTACCTGAAGTTTTCAAGGCAATTTCTTCTGAATCAATCACCCTATATCGTGTTGATGGCACTGTGCAGGGAGATGATCTATTTACATACTAAAAAGGTCAATGTTGAAAAAATTAGTATTAAGGTTGCATTATCATTGCATTCAAGTGAAACATAAAACTGTGTAAACTGTATGAATACTTTTTGCCTTTTCACATGTACACGTGCCTGAGACGTGAAGACATAATGCAGTGTTTTAGGGTAAGTCAAGTGATTGTCAAGTATGTTCATATTATAAGCCTTTCTGATTACTAACAGACACAAAAAAGTGAAGAGACTTATGTAAATAATGGGTCAGATTAATAATCTAAAATGTGTAATTAATTCAAGGGTGTGACATTTGCATAATAGCTGCTTCTTATTTCCAGACCCAGTTAACAGCATACAAGCCTTCATAATAGGCTTTGAATTACATTACTGGTTTATTTAATTTACTGTATGCAATAATGCAACTAGAATACAGATTATACATTTGTCTTCAAGTGAGATTATTCCAAAATATTAAGGACTAACACCTCTGCTAGTGTAAATTGGCATAACACCCTGGACTTGATACGATTTTCTCCTGCTAATTAAAGTATAAATGCAGCCATGTTGTTTCCCTCAGATGAAGTTATAAACTCTGCAAGGCTGATGTGCCTCCAACACATTTCTTCTGATATATCGTGGTCTGATTGCTCAGCTGTGGTGAAGGGCACAAAGGCTGGGACTCAAAATGAAACCCAGACCACTACGCTACTATCATGAACATTATTCAGTCCTTTTTGTAACCTCTGTTCCTCTGTTCACAGGTGTATGTGTCACATCTTACAAAATACGTGGGCATCACTTAAAATTGTTTAACAGGTAATTGCTAGGTTTTTGCTATTTCTTCTCCATTTTCCTTCTCTGATTCTCTCAGGGTCTCTCTTCTAATTTTTTTTCTATTCTCATTAATCCCAAATGCAATTACTTTTAATTGCATCGAGTGTTTTTCTTTTTTGTATTCTAATTTATTTTCTTTTAAAATTCTGTTTCTTCACAGATTACAACAGTTGACAGTTAATTTCAGAATCCTACATAGCACACTCATACTGATATTAAAAAAAAAATAAAAAAAATCTTCCATCGTTTTGGGAAAAATACCAAATAGCTAGCTATCTTTTGCTGAGAGAGACCACGTGGTAGGGCTTGGAAAGTGCAGGATATTTCCAGGAAAAGGAATTGTCTGTGGAGGTGAAATACAGTCTCTGGCCCCATTTGCTTTTCCAGAATTTCCTTCTTGAGGGAACACAGCCACCACTTCAGCCATCCGCCTCCCTGCCAGCCCTGCCAGAGCCCTGCTCTTCCTCAGACCTTCCACTCATCTCCAAACAGTGTGGTAAACCACTTCTGTGTTTGCCTAGGACTCAGCCAAGAGATATATTATTATTTACCTTCAGTAGTAGCAGTGGGGAGAACCACACAAATATAAAAACAAGTTGTAAAAACAACAACAAAATTATATTTGACAAGTGAAAGACCAAGGCCCAAAGCTTGCTAGAGAACTTTTTTCTACTAACCCAGATTTTCACCCCTTCGCACTTGCAATCCTCTGAATCTTACCCAACCATAGAATGTTATAGGTTCAAATAGACTTCTGGGTATCAACTGTTCCAGATAGTGCTCAAATCTGAGCCAGTTCAGAGGACTCAGGGACTTGCTCATTACAGGAGAGAGTATCTCCAAGGATAGAGATATTACAAGCCTCTGGGTAATCTGGTACAATATCTGACCATGTCATAGCAAAAAAGTTATCCTAATGCCTAACCAGAATTTCCTCTCTTGTGTCCTTTGCCCCTCACCCTTTCACTCTGCACCTCTAAAAAGATGATAAATCACTCGGGACAGGTATATAAATATGCATTTTACTTACACAATAAATATTTTTTATTTTCACATGCAATTAAAGTGTTTTAAATTGAATTAATTATGCATTCTACCATTTGAAGTCCTCTTTTAATTTACTTTATATTAACAAGGAAGGTTCAGAGCGGAATTATTTAAGTTTCAGTGGTTTGAAAACTTCTATTATTTTCAGTGCTAGTCTTGTTCCAAAGCTCACTGGAATAATTAAACTTGCATTTCCTTCACAATTTCTTCAGAACTAGCAAGTAGGGGAGTTTTTATTATATTGCTGGCTCATATACTTCTCTACAAGGAAATTTTGAACAATGACTTTGAGAAAGCTCTCTAATTTACATCCTCTTCCTTTATTATACTGGAAAGATTATGATTTTCAATGTCATCTGTGGCTTTAATACACTGGTATTCACACTAAAGTAGATATTTAATGAGATGAAAACAAAAGTTCAATAAAATGTAAATTTTCAAATACAATTTACTGTAAAGTAATGAGGTATAACAGTGTAAATTTCACCTTTTGCATGACAGGACAGTGATACATGCACACATTTACAGTAATTGGTGCTGAAATGGCTGTAGGTAAGTTGCAGAGACCCATACCTATAAATGGCCTCCCAGATTGCACACTACAGTGGGCTTCACAAGCCCAGCTTGGGTAAAGTGGTTCCCTCTGCAGCAGATGTGAAGAGCTGGCCACCTTAGACTGTGTTTTGCATCATGGAAGATGAAAAAGATGGAAGTGCTGAAACACATGGATTCTCTCCAGTAATACGGGAAAGGTGAATGGAGACCCCTCTGAATGGGAAGGGCTGGGGACTGTACCTTCTCCTCCTTCAGGGAACGCTCTTATTCCTGGCTACAATGCAAAAAGTGGGTGCAAAATAGCACACTGTCATGACCCTGAGGCAGCGTCCCTGCTCACCCCTCCCCTGCCACCCTGCCACGGCCCAGGACCTAATTTCAGTCCCCCAGAACCATCAGCCCTTGCCCCAGCAACACCACATTGGGGTCAGCCTCCACACCTAGCCAATGGGCCCAACCATGCTGGGCCTACCTGTAGGTCCATGTCCTGATCCAGCTTCAGCCTGTCCCTGTGCCCAGGGAAGTGCCCACTGGCCGGGGCTGCCCCAATGCCTCCCAGCTACCCTGCTCCTGGTTGAGGTGGTGGGACAGGCCCTGGCTGCCAGGACCTGTCCTGAGAGACCCCACAGTGGCTGGACATACACATTTCAAAAGAAAGGGCAGCACCTAATGCTGAAGTAGAGGGCTAATACCTGAATCCAAGTCTCTCAAAGGCACCCAAACCATGAGGGTAAAAGCCTCACAAAGCAGTTCCCTAGTCATGGGATCCCTCAGCTCAGATTGGTGCCTGCTGTGGATCCCAGCTCTTGGTATGGAAGGTGATGATGAGTGGTCCTGTGAACTCTTCTCCTGGAGCTGGGCAGGTACCTTTAGGCTTTGCAACACCATCAGTCATGCAGTCTTAAGATCTTCATTTTTTCCAATCTGCACCTCAGTACCAAAGCTATTTTTTGACCTATCTCCTACTGTGAAGTTACTTTGCTAAGGTAAATTTCAGAAGTCCAGAGGGGTCTACTTTATTCTTTCTTCTCGTTGCAATAAAGATCAAAATTGAGTAAGTAGGAGGCACTACCAAATGAGGGAAATGGATTTGATCACCCTTAGGCTATTTGAACTATCCTCCTTCTTTGCACCAGGATCCTCTGGGCATTGCAGGAAGCCAATAGGTTTTAAATGTAAAGTTAGTAATCATTAGAAACATAAGAATCTTTTTCCAGCTGGGAGAGAAACTGAAGGTGAAGCAGGGAGGCCTGGAGGGGAAGGAAACAGAGGGGTTAGGAAAGGCTGTCTTTTGTATGCTGCTTTCTCCAGAAAATGATTGAACAGAACGCTGCTACATACACAAAAGCAAATATCACTGCACAATTTAAGAGCCATTCAGTGAGATCTGCCAGAAGGAGAGAAGTTATAGGGCATGAAGTAGAAGAATATTCACAGGACCTTATGTACATCTGCTTGTGATGTAAATTCCACAGCAGGATTTCAGGCTGATGCTATTACTCAGACATAAAACTAAAAATTTTCTAATCTTATTTTATGTTGTTTCGGTACCAGTTTAGGTCTACACACTGTAATTGTATTATAATACAACAAACAATGTGGCTTTAGCTGAGGAAATGGGCACATCTGAAAAGATAAGTCTACATTGCAGTCACTTGAAATTGTGCAGACATAAACAAGTTGCCTTTAAACGAGCTCATTTGGGCAGACAGCTCACCTTAAGTTTCTTAAGAGCATTAGCAGCATTGATTTTGCCATCCCAAGAAGAGTCCTGTGTGCAGTGCCCTTCAGACATAGAAAGTCTGGAGAGAGTAAAAGGGAAGTGCTCTGTGCTCAGTGGTGAGATTGCTTCTCCTGCTGCTGACAAGAGGGTGAAAGATTTGGTATAAGAACTCATGTTTCTGAGATAATCACACAACTCTGAGTAACAGCCATCCCCCTACACATCTTCTTCTCTCAGCACATACAAGCAATTCAGAAGTTGCAGGGCTGCTTCAGAATTTTCCTCAGACTGGAGCCACGACTCTCTTAGTCACTCTGGCTGTGCTGTGCCTCTCGTGGAGAGCACAGTGAAGATTTTTGGCTGCGTTCTGCGGTGACTATGCCAGATGCACCCCATGGGGATAAAAGTCTGAGAACCTATGAGATCTCTAACACCCTGTGTACTGTAGCAGCTAAAATAAAGTGTCGATGTTTTAGTCTCTGTCAAAAGAAACATTTCTAACTAAATACAAGACTGCCTACGATGCACACCTATCTCTCTCTAGCAGGAATCCACAGGACTCTATGCAACCTGGTTAAAACTGCAACGGATATGCTCAGAGGCCAAAATAAAACAGTCAGCTAGCCAAGAATCTGCCTGGCAATTGGCTAGAAATGTCCAAAGGGGAATTCAGCACAGTGTCCCCATTGTAGTCAATATGGGGTGTCTGAGCATACTAAGTAACTTAGAGGTTCAGCATGATGTGGCCCCTGCCTTTTTAATTCCCCACCTCTGCTAGTCTACTAAAATATTAGGTTTTCAGTCACCTCCCTGTTACATCAATCACAGTCACAAGTATTTTAAAGCAGTTCTTGGTCTTTTCCTTAAAATGGAAAAGCCACCAACTGCTGTGAACTTTAGTGACCATGAATCACAACAGACTTCAAACTTGTAACATCAATTACAAGCACAGCTAATTGGAGCACAGTCAGGGCTGCCTGATCTGCCAGACACTCCCACCATTAGTTTTACATGGATCATGGTGATTTCAAATGACTCATTTTTACTGGTCTGAAGCGTCTCAGTTCCTGGATGTTATTAGGCCAGTGCTATGTGTTCTTATTCTATCAGCACATAGAAGCAGTCGCTGTACCTGGATGGACAGTGGGATTGAGTGCACCCTCAGC
>NW_010335390.1:0-292 GCF_000700745.2 Antrostomus carolinensis
AAGCACCGCAGTGGGGAGCTGCCGCTTTCAAGGAGCTTGAAATTCCGGGGGAGGAAACTGAAAATGTGATTTGATTTCTCTAAAAAAGCCCTGCACGACTCACCCCCACCCGCCTCGGCCTGAGCTTTATTATAGGAGATGCATGAAAAGAAAATAATCCTCACTTCTGCGGGGGAAGGGAACTGAGGGAGGGCTGAGGGGGGCTCACAGAGGGTCCCGGGGCAGAGAGGGGATCCTGAGTGCAGGGACAGCCTGGAAACTATGCCCAGGAGGATCCCCCCACCTCGGGCTG
>NW_010335390.1:343-1625 GCF_000700745.2 Antrostomus carolinensis
TCAGCAGGGCAGGAGGCAGAGATGGTTCCCTGGAGCAGGTTTTCTCTACAGGAGGTTGTGGGACCATCAATCCAGGAACCATTTCAGACACTTCCCCTGAAATGAGCTGCGAGGTGAAGCTCCGTCACGGCCACAAACACACATAACGTGTGTAATCCTCACCCTTCACTGCAGGAAAGGATGAGCCATGTGCTATAAATACTTTTCCAGGGCCAAAGGAAATAGGGAGGCAGCTCAGAGAGGGGTCTGGGCACTAGCAGAGCCCTTGAGGAAGATGGTGGAAGCAGTTGACAGGCGGGTTATTAATAGCTTGGCATTTCTTCCAGCAGCGGAGGCGGGCAGTGGGCGAGTGCTCTCCGGCCCGGGAAGCACAAGGAACGTCTTTCCTTTCCCAGCTCCATCTTGCACAACCAAGTGGGTTCATTATCCCTCCCAAAGTGCTCGTTAGGGAGGGGGGGTCTGGAGAGGCACGGGAGCCAGATCCACAAATAAAAACACACAACTCCAAAGGGGCAGGAGGCCACGCTCTGCTCTGCCCCGGCTCTGGCTGCCCAGGAAAAAGCTTCTGCCAACCCCTTCTGAAGGGTTTCACGAGGCAGGCAGGAGCTGAGTGACTTTGTGGGGAGGGACGTGGGAGGGGAGGGGGCTGCTGCGCCGCTTTGCAGCAGAGCTCTGATGAATGGAGCCTTTGTGCTCGCTGCTGCAGCGCTGTTACCACGTCAACCTTCCGCGGAGGAAGAAAACGGGTCGGCTCCGCGCTCCCCCCCCTCCATCCGCCCGACCCCGGCTCCCTTCGTGCGCTGCCTTTTGTCTGGGCCACCAGCAAGGACTTGACACACAGCTCCACAAACAGCTCCAGATTTGGGTCATTTCATACTGAGGCTGAAGTGCTTTTCCCCCCTCAAGTGTGGACACAGCCCTGTGAGGTCTGGGGGTGGTCGTGTTTGTACCAGGGTGTCTGGGAGTGGGACACGCAGGGGTGAGGGAATCACCTCTGCAGTGGGTTTTGGGAGCAGGAAGACAACACTTCACATATCCTCTTTGGGGAGTGAAAAAAATAGTTGGGTAAAAAAAAAATCTAGTAAAAAAAAAATCTCCTCTCCCCCAAGTCCTGTGCACAGAGAAGTGAAACCCCTAAGCAAGATCTCTGCCAGGTGAGGAAGGGCTTCCAGGTGAGGAAGGGCTTCCAGGTGAGGAAGGGCTTCCAGGTGAGGAAGGGCTTCCAGGTGAGGAAGGGCTTCCCCACCACACACTGGGGCAACTTCAGGGGGCAAGAGGGTGA
>NW_010335390.1:1771-6712 GCF_000700745.2 Antrostomus carolinensis
ACGCGGGGGATGCCGGAGCCTGCTGGTGAGCTCTGCTGGGGACGGGATGCAGCACATCAGCCAAGGACTGGTTTTACCTTCAGGTCCGTGTTGAGAATCCAGATGAAGGTGCAGACCCTGGGGTTGCTGGGACATTTCAGGACGATGAATCCTCCGGGTCCGTTCTCACCCCTGTAGGGAAGCAAGAACACACAGTCAGAGCCGGGGTTGGCTGAGAAGCTGTTCTGCAGCGCTCTGGGGTGCACCGCACCGATCCTGAGCTAAACTCCTGCAGCAGCAGCAGCAGCCACCCCCTCCGCCTGGCAGCGAGGACTCGAGCCCAGCGGGGTACGAGCAGATGCGCAGGGAAGGTATCTGCTTTGGCTGCAGGCACACCAGCAAGCACGGAGAGGCAGGTTTCCCACAGGTGCCTTGGCAGCAGCGGTGCCAGGGCTGCGGGCTGAGATGCAGACTCTGCCTCCGGACGGTGCCAGCCCAGCCAACACCAGCTCATCACCCCAGGGAGGTTTCTGAGGCACCACCCTGTAGAAATGGGTGCAGATAAGAGGTCCCAGGAACACCGAGCGGTCAGAGAAACCCTGCACAGTCAGGCCAGGCTCAGCATGGGGAGTCTTGTCACTACAGCCCCCAGATCCTTCCTCGCACCATCTGATCCGTCTCAGAGACAAGAGCTGTGCTCACACACACAGCTCAAACACAGATTTCCCTTCCCTGTTCAGGAACACGCTATTTTTCGCTGCATATATTTGTAAAAAAAGATTTTTCCAAGCCTTGAAGTCCCCAGCTCTTAAATAGACTAAGGCAGCTGCAACGGCTCCCAGTTAAAATGTCAATTACTTTAACCAGATTATTAGGAAAAACAAAGTCAGTGGCACAGCGGAGTGGCACAGCTGGGCCCCAGGCACCAGAGCAGACAGTGACAAGGAGTCCTTGTTTGTTGAGACTAACCCTGGTGAGATCCATCACCAGCCAGGCAGAGCTGTCCCTTCGGAAGGGGAGAGGCCAAAGACCTGCCGACACTTTGGGAGCCAGTCCATCCTGACGCAGCTTGTTTCACCCACGGGACCATCTCTCAGTGTCTGCAGCCTTTAAAGTCAGTCAGTGACTGAGCTTACGAGAAGCAAAAGGCATTTGAGAGGCTCAAAGTGAGCCACGCTCAGCTGTTTACTGCCCCTCTGAAATGGCAGCTGGCCCTGCTGGGGAATTAACTGTTACATAAACAGGATGCAGACTGGGTCGGGGTTTGTGCTGTTACTGGTCGGTAACTCCACTCCCTTGAGCAGAGAGAGTTGGGAAACGCCCGAGGAACAACGAACAGCACGGAGAGTTTCTTTAACAAAGGCAGAAGAACAAGGGAAGCAAGGTTTAGTTCCACAAATAGATGAGCTTCCTGCAAACGCTGCCAGAAAGACAGCAGGGTTTTCATTTAAGTGGCTCTTTGCCCTAAGCTCAAGCAAAATGTGTGTGTCAGATACCAGCTTAAAAAAAATTGAAATAAAATAAGAGAACCTGCCTCTTACCTGACATACTTGGAGAGAGGAGGCTTCAGGCTGTGCGTGGTCGACATCCCTGAGGAAATGTACCTGTCCCTCCTCCTCTCGATCCGCCGCACGTTCACAAAATCCCTAAGCAAAGAAAAAGGCGTTGACTGCTTGAAAAGCTGCTTTGAAGGAGCAGATCCCGCTCTGGGGACTGCTGGGACAGGCTGGGGCACAGGTATGTCAACACAGGGACAAAGCTCTGTTATCAGGGACAACGACTGACTGACTGAGACAGATTTGGAGCAATGAGACTCCTGCCAGAAACGTCTGGAGGAGAATTTGGGGGCTCTTTGCTTTGGGGAGTGTTCCCTGCACAGCCAGCCTGGCCACGGTGACACTGAGAGCTCCCAGCCAGCAAAGAGCCGGGGCAGAGAGCTCTCCCTGAACTCAGCTGCTTCTCTCGGTGTTTCAGGAGGGTGTTGAGGGGCTCAGCACAAAACAGAGAGTGGAATAAACTGACCTTGGGGAAACGACACCGCCCGCAGCCCCGGCTGCCACGTCGTACGAGACGATCGTGTTGTCTTCAACCCGCTGCAAAATCTGGGGTGAGGCGGGGGGGAATAAAGAATAGAGAGAGATTTCCTCAGACCTGCAGGTCTGTGTGTGCCCACAGCTGGGTGATACAGACCCTCCCCTGAAACAGCACCGGGATTCAAAGCCACCAGAGTCTTTAGCAGCTGATTTGAGGCTGAGGGGGACGAGCTCTTTGGCAGTGTGTGTGCTCAGGTCTGTCCCCTGCCCTGGGGCTGGTCCCTCTGCCTTTCTTGAGGGGGCACAGGCGTTGCCTTTGGATCCCCACCACACCAAGGGCATAAAACGCCCAAATCCTCCCCAGCAAAAGCAAGCTGCTGGCCCATCTCCCTGCCCACCTCATGGGCTTTTGGATAGGCACACGCATGCAGCTGGCTGCCGCAGAGCATTCGGATCGTACGGATGAGCGGTGGAGATTTAACGCCTCAGTGACTCGGATCCAGCTAAGCTCCAGTAGGGCCTGGGCACCACTGACAGCCGGTGTTGGATTGGGAAGCTCCAACTCTCCGCTCCAAGGAGCTCCTGTGATTAAGCCATCTTTGTCCAGCACGCTCACCTGGCAAGCTGCCACCGTTCTGTTCCACAGGATCATCTTCTCAGGCTGGAGAATAACCTCCTGGTAAACTGTTTCAGCAGAGCACTGCAGGAAAGCCTGAGGAGAGAGCCAGAGCAGTGAGCCAGCCCTTTGCCCCACTTCAGTAAGGTTATTTTGAAGGAACACAGGATAGATCACAAAGAACAACTGGGATAATACAGGAGGGGAGTGGTGAGGCTGGCCTGGCTCGAGCACAGGCAAAGCCAAGGCTGTCACCCCTCTGCCACGGCACTGATGTCCCCAGGGACCTGGAGGGCACATGTGGAGTCAGAGAGAAGAGACTGCACCTTGGGTTTAGGCAGTTGCTGAACTGCTGCCCGCTGAGATCTGTGCTGGTGGAAGAGAGGGCAAGTGTCTGTCTGTGACACGGTGAGACAGACAGACCTTGGGGCAGACGCAGGCTGGCTCCTCTCCCACCCTCACCCCACGTTATCAGCACTTCTGCTGCGTGCGCGATGCCTTCAGGAAGCTGCTGAAAAGCTCCTTGTTGAGCTCCAGCACAGACAACCATCATTTCTCCACATCCCCACGGGACAGGAGATCTTTGAAGGCAAATGGTTAATGCAGTAAAGTGAGACCATCCAGCTTTTTCCTCACGAATAGGGAGCTGCTCCATTGGCAGCTCCTGCCAACGAGGCAACATATGCACTGGAACAAAGAAAAGCCACCGCAGCACCGATGCTTCATTAAAACGTGGTTCACAGCCAAGCCACTCCAGTGAGAGGGCACAGAGCAAGGCACTTCCGAGCAGCTCTTCTCCATGCCAGGCAGCAGCAGACGCACGCTCAGCCCTGGTCTTGCTGGCAATTAGTTGCAATTAGCCTCCTTGGTCAGATTAGTCCTAGATGCTGGGGTTGGAAACGAGTCTTGTAGTCACCTGCTCCCATTTCCACCAGCAGAGATTGGGGCCCAGCATATTTGCTGGGGAGTTTGTCTGCCAGCCAAAGGGCTTTCCTGGAGAGATTCCCTAGAGCGTGCAGTGCAGTTCATCTGTCTCAAGCAAAGAGAGTGTGTTTTGCAGCCTGACCTGTCCTGCCAGGGCCAGGGAAGAGCATGAAAGCTGAGCCGTGGCTCTGAGCAGAGCAGGTTGCTCTTTGCCTCTACCACACAGACTAAGGAAATAATGATCCAGGAAGGTTCTTACCTTTAAAATAAAGGTCTTGCCATGGAAAGGGATTTCAAAAGTGTAAACAACATCACCAAAGTCCTGTGCAAGAAAGAAGGAAGTTACATTTACGTCACCAAAATAAATCGCTTCTATCTGGGGTAAAGTCTGATGATGCTGCGGCTGCAGGAGCCGCCCCCACCTCACGTATCATCCTCAAGGACCCTCCCCAGCCCTTGACTGTCCCCAAACACCACAGGCAGTGACCCCAGCACGGGAACTGCTCTGAGCACATTTCAGATGCACATGCACAAATTTCCATAAACAAAACAATATCCAGAGTGGCAACAGTGATGATGAGACAGAAAAAGAATCCGCCCCGTGCCAGCCTGCAAACTCAAACTCAAGGTCAAATTCTCTTTGTAACAAGCAACCAACACCCGGGTAAGAGAAAGGGGTTCGTTTGCCAACACTGCTGTTGTTACCTACATCTGAGAAGAGACTCCCCAAAGGGGTTGGGGATGGACAGATGATAACCTTTCATCATTAGCCCTGTGTTAAACTCTGATTAGTCTATTTAAATCCATCCCCCTTTTGGATAAAGAAAAACAATCTGCCCAGCTAGTTTGGCATCAGACAATGGATCACTTGACAGGGGAATTTTAAACAACAGATGAGACTGCAGTTTGCAGGGCTCTCACCCTAATCGTGTTGCGAGCCCACAAGCAGAAAGTAAGGTTGGTTTTAGGGGGCAAAGACACTGTCCCTTCCTCTTCACCCTTTGGAGAGAGACAGGAGCTCCAGGTAGCCCAGAAAACTCTACTGTAGTTCAGGGGATGGTGAGGAAACACTCAGGGCAGGGCTCACTTTGCTTTGTGTGTCTCCATGCCACCCAAAGCAAGAGCTGTGACTTGCAGATCCCTTTGGCAAAGCCACAGTGGAAAGATCAGGCAGAAAGATGTCCCTGATTTACCCTCCAGCACCCACCAGGTCCCTTGCCCTGGGGAAGGGGGGGACACACACAAATGGCATTGGGGATGGGAGGAGCAGTCTGTGCCCCACACTCTCCTGCTTCTATCTGGGCTAAAGTTGGCCAGAAAGGCCCCATAGCTTGGCTTGGTGTCCCAAAGGTACCTCGCTGTGGAGCCAGGGCAGAAGCTGCAGCAGGG
>NW_010335390.1:6725-10742 GCF_000700745.2 Antrostomus carolinensis
GCCGCAGCCACGGCTCCGCGGCCCGTCGCCTACCAAAGGTGAGCTGAGCTGCCTGCCCCTGCCCGCCTGCCGTCTAGGAGGAGGAGTGATGGGCTCTCTCCTGTCAAACGGGAAGGCAATTAAACGTCTAATTAAATAAGAGGGGATTTTACATTTAACTGAACTGGAATAGATTCCTAATTCAATCAGGTAATTGTAACGCTTGTTAATTTTTCATGTCGCAAGGAGGTTTCAAAAGCCTCGTTTGTCCTCCTGTTTTTTGCTAAGCCATCCGTGCTTTCTGTGGCAGGTGGGGTGGGGGGCGGGGGGGGGGACACGCAGACACAGACACTTGCATTGTTTTTCTCAAACTTCCAGTTCTCCTCCTGGGCGAGGATTTGGTCCACAACCTCCATCGCGTCTTTGCCTTGTCGGACGTACTCTTTCTCCTAGGAGAGGAGGGAACATTTTGTTAGCTGGGTTTGCAGGAAGCTTGAAGGGTGTGTGTATGGCTTGTAACCCCCCCTCCCAGGGCTGCCAGAGGGGAGGGGGGATCTCTCCCATCACCACATTGCAGAAATCTCTTCATTTGGGTCACAGAAGCCTCATTTTGGAGCTCAAAGTCACGCTCCCTGCCCTGGCTTGTATCCACACACCAGCTGCGTCAACCAGCAACTCTCCTGCCTTCACGTAAAGGTTTTGAGCTGGCAAAGGGCTATGAGATGTCCAGAGCTTCCTTCTGTGGAGGTGCCAGAACTGGGCTGAACGGCAGCAGAACCACTTGGAAAAGAGCACAGAACAGCCTGTGCCCAGCCAGGCTTTGGGGAGGTGAAGGACCATCCTGTGAGCCACAGCTCAGTGGGGATGGTTGAGGTGATGCCCGTCAGAGACTCCCACAGCCCTGGATCAGCCTGGGTGGGCAGGGATAGCTGGCCTCAGGCCTCAGGTCATGCAGCCTCTGCTTACCTGAGCTGTCAATGCCTTCCTGCCTGCACCTTCCTCGTCCGACTCGTTGTCTGACCCTAGGGGGGGAGCACACAATTAACATGATGAAGCCCCCACCTGTAAGATCTCCCTCTGACCTTCTCATGGGGGGACAGAGAGTGTCCGATCCCTGCGCTCGATCTGATGGGAAGGGCTGTCAGTGAGGATGATCCCAACACAGCCCAGGCCCTGAGCTGAGCTGCTCTACTCTCCGGAAAGCTGAACACGAAGTGGGTGTCAGCTACACCGAGACAACTGCTCCAGCTGACAACTCCTCACAGCCGAGCTGGGGAGGTCTCCGGAGCTGGCACAGGCGGTGTCACAGGGCAGTGGCCTGCTGCCAGCTCTTATCCTCACCTGCTTGTGGCAACTCACCCCGGTGCCCTCATCCCGAGGGCAGCATTTTTCAAGCACTTTAGCCACAGCTAAAAGCATTTATTCCCCAGACCACAAAAGGCTCCAGGTTCCCACAGAGCCAAAGCCAGGAGCGTGGGGCTGAGCCTGACTCTGCTCTGCAGATGGCACAGGGACAGCGTGGCCGTGCCTCCCCCGCACAGGCACCGTGTGAGGAGAGGGGAGTCTGTTCTGCAGTGTCAGTTCTTGGAGGCCCTGCCACCCACCACTGCCAAGGGCAGGGATAACGAGACAGAGCTCTGGGAGGAGGAGATTCTAGAGGTGAGGAGACCCAGGAGGAATGCTGTGAGGGGAACACGTCTTACCTGCGAAGGACTCTGGTGGGGAGTAGAACTGCCCCTCGGAAAGGGCTCCGGGGTAGAGCAGGGGACCACGAGAAGCTGCAGCCTGGGCTGCCAGGTACCCTGAGAACCAAACACGAGGTTTTACACACACAACATCCAGGGCTTCAACGCCAAGGGGTCCCCCACCCCATCCACCCCTAAACAACCACCCTCCCAGCCACTTTTTTCCAGCCACAGCTGGTCTTTTCCACACTGACACCAGCCAGCCCACAAGCTTTTCAACTCCTATTGCCTCATCTTTTGTTTGAGACATTTTATCTGCATGGAGATCAATGGGCTCTTTTGCCTGTCAAATCCAAAGGCGATTAAGCATCTAATTAAATAAGAGCTTCCCCTGGAAGCAATTTGGAACCTGAGCCTAATCCAATAGAGGCATTAAACACTTGATCATTTTTCATCTTAAAGCCTCCTTGCAAGACCCAAACATCCTCTGGTGTTTTCCAGTCAGTCAGTGCATTTCTGATCGAGCCCCACTTGACAAATATTCTTTGGTTTATGTGCCATTTCTCAAGTCCTCTTTTGTCAGCTGAGCCAGGGAGAGCAACAACCTCCTGCTGCTGCTTTAGGAACAGGCAGCAGTGCCAGTCCCAGCTGAACACCCACCCGCTCCCTAGAAGGACCCCTGGAAGTTACAGGTGCCCAGCACGGCGGGGTAATTTGTGAAGCATTAGGTCAGACCTGATCTCCATTTAGTCTGACCTCAGCGTCCAAAGGCTGTAAAATTTCACACCCCATAACTCACACCACGCCCCTGTAACCTGTTTGTGACTGAAGCAATCCACTCTGAAAGGTCTCCAGCCCAGATCCAAAGACAGATATCCAAGAGAGGGAGAGTCCAACAGTCCACCTGGCATCTATCCCACTGTTTCAAAACATTTTCTCCAATGCGGAGGTGAACTCTGTTTCCAACATGTCTGGCTTCAGGATTCAGACTTTTGGGGGGGGGGTGGGGGGGGGAATTTGGCATGTTTTTTTTTTTTTCTCCACTCAATTAAAAGATGCTTTTTATAATCTGGTATTTTCTTCCTCTGAAGGGGTTTATATACCATAACAGAATGGAGTCAGGCGTTCACCGTCACAGCCAGCCTGGAGATCACTTCTCCATAAATGTCATATCTGTCAAGGTGCTGCCAAAGCAGCAGAAACCCCAGACCTGGTAGTTTAATCTGCCAATTCCTATCAGAGAGGAGCAAAATACTCACATCGTTCCTCTTCTGCTTCCTGAGTTAGGACTTTAAAATCCAGGAACCAAGTCTCTAGCCAAGCGATGACGAACGAGACGATAGGAAGTAAATAGCCAAAAGCCCCTTTGGTCAGGAGCTGGGTGGAAGAAAGTAAAAACCACAGGGAATTTATACAAACTGGAAAACAGCAGCATGGAGTAATCACAAAACAATCCCCTGTGAGCCCAAGGAAACCAACCTCGGAGAGGATGACCTTCACAATCAGGAAGGCACTGGATACCAACGTAGTGACCTGAAAAATAAATACATTTAGGTATCTCAGATCCCTGCAAACTCTGGGTGGAGAGAGAAAAAGTTAAAAAAAAAAAACCAAAACAGGAAAGCAAAAAGTGCCTCCTTACCGCTATGACCCACCAGTGGCGCAGCCTGACGACGGCGTAGGCCAGCAGCAACACAAAGAACCGAAAGAAAGCCAAGACCTTCCAAAACAAAAAGCCACCAACACCAGTCACTGCCTCTGTCCCTCTGCCAGGTGCTCCCGAGGACCTTGTCACCGAGACAGATGGGGTCAAGGCTACAACCTGCCTGATTTCAGTGAGCCAAGCAAAGGGGCAAGGCTGCAGGGAGACCCCAGCCCACCCTGGCATGCAGACCCTCCCTGCCCAGCTTTCAGCCATGTCATCCCCAGCTCTAAACTGTTTCCTCACCTGCAGCAGTCTGGGATACTCACAAATATATCAAAGAAAGAGGTCTTAAAATTGTACTCGATAATTTCATCCTCCAAGTTCTTCTGAATGCCATCCTTGGTCTGAAGGGGAGACAGGAAACCAGAAAGCTATTGAGTGCACTGATAAGAAACTAATGGTAGAAAGAACCCGGCCATGCGGTGACCGAGGTTACCGCCGGGTCAGGTTATGCAGCAGGCATACAAATGTGCACGAGGCGGGCTCATCGCTGGCGTGGGACCATGGGAGGATGGATGCAACAGCCCATTTCACCCTGGGTTTCACACTGAGGGGCGTGAGTTGGGCAGCCAGAGCTGGAGCAGCACGTGGGTACATTAAACACTTGTACGTGGGGGCTTTCATAGAATCAGAGAATGGTTTGGGTTG
>NW_010335391.1:0-251 GCF_000700745.2 Antrostomus carolinensis
CTCAAAGCCTCATCCAACCTGGCCGAGAACCACAGCTTCCCTGAACAACCTGGGACACTGTCTCACCACCCAAGAAATTCTTCCTAATATCTCACCTAAATCTTCCTTCTCTCAGTTTGAAACCATTTCCCCTTGTCCTGTCACTCTCTGTCCATGTGAAAAGTCTCTCTCCCTCCTGTTTAGAAGGTCCCTTCAGGTACTGGGAGGCCACAGTGAGGTCTACCTGGAGCCTTCTCTTCTCCAAGCTCAAC
>NW_010335391.1:360-2063 GCF_000700745.2 Antrostomus carolinensis
CAGGCCGGGATGCAACACGGCAGCTGGGACCCCCAAGGGCAGAGCAGAGGGGGACAATCCCCTCCCTGTCCCTGCTGCCCACCCCTCTTCTGACACAGCCCAGGACACAGTTGCCCTTCAGGCTGCAATCACACACTGCTGGCTCATGTCAAGCTTCTCGCCCACCAGCACCCCCAAGTCCTTCTCAGCAGGGCTGCCCTCCCAGTCTGTGCACATACCTGGGACACAACCAAAAACCCACATCACTATATGGTTAGTCTGGTAAAAAAAACCAACAACCTACCATATCCTTCACAGTCACTGGTTTAACCAGAACAGAGCTGGAAGACAGCGTGACACGCACTCCTTTCACACCCAGCTTGACAATTCTCAAGCAGTCCAGATACTAAAGAAATTAATAACCCACATTAAAAAAAAAAAAAAGTCATTTGGAAGCCATGATGGCAGACAACAGAAATTAAACAAGATTGGGAATGAGGTTCCTGGGTCCCATGCGTAATATGCTTTTTAAAGTCAAGCTTCCAAAAACTACCTTCAGCTGCCTTGTACATCCCTTCCAAATCTACAATCAAATATTTTTTTACCAATACCAGTAAGGTTCAGAACTAGTAATCATGTAGTTGAAGGAAAATGAAAATATAATTAAAAGAAGAGCTGTCAAAGCAATTCAGTTCCAGGATGGCTTCAAAAATCAGACAGAAGAAAGAGGAGAAGACAAAAGCTTGGGTGCACTTGGGTGCTCCCCAGATAAGCACCACAGTTAGAGATTGTGAGACACAGGTAGCATAAGCCAAGCAGGAGATGCTCTCAGGAGCAGTTATTTCCAGGTGGCAGGTTATATTCTCACACCAAACGCACCCAAGAATAAAGGATGCTCTGGGTCCCAGGTACTCTCCACATTAATTTATCGATGACACTGGGATCCCACAACACACGCTGCAGATCGATCACCAGTTGGAACGCAGCACACTGCTGATTTAACTCACTTCTCTAGATAGGAGAGACACTGTTGTCTTTTAACACTGAATAATTTACATTTATTATTTTTTTGCCCTATTTGTATATCCATCTTCTTCAGCAGATACCTGATCAAGACCAGCCCTAGAGGAAAAAGTTAAGAACAACCCAACATGAGCCCATGCTTGACCAGTCTGAAAACAGTTTCCAGTTCCTTCCAAACACTTGTTCACTAGCATAGAATGATATTTTTTTCCCCATTTCTTTAACATCCAAAAGGCCATTTCCAATATATTTCTAAATAGGGTGGAGGAGGGAGAGCAGAACCTGTGATTAAAAATGAGAAATATAGGAATAACAGTTAAAAAAAAAAAAAAAAAAACAAAACACCAAAAAGATAACCTTCCTAAATGCCAAATACTTGGAAGCACCAGAGTTGAGTTGCTATGACGCAGCGTAGAGCACATTTACTACTTGCTGATCGCATCCTCCAGCCAATTCCAGGCCACGCTTTCCAGCACACCGCTCCAGGAAAGCGGGGCTTCTTCCCAGGAGTGGAATCAACCATTTTTCATCCTCCCGAGATGACAGATCCCTTCAGAGGAATCACTTTTAAACACAGACAAATAACCGGTACATTCCTTCGACCCTCTCCTGAGCATCCCACCCCCCCCCAAGCCCAGGAGCTCTGGTCCTTGTGCTACAGTCACACCCGTGGTAGAAATACCCAGAGTAATCAGCGGTTC
>NW_010335391.1:2079-3144 GCF_000700745.2 Antrostomus carolinensis
TGCTGCAACAGCTCTTCTACAGGTAGTAAATCATACTCAGAGGTTGCTCTGCTGTTTTGAGCTGACTGCTGACTGTCACAACTTGCCACCCTGCAACTTCTTATAACATTTGTTGTAAATAAGAGTTCCCAATTTTGCTGGCAGTGCAAAGATGATCATCTGCAGGTCTGATCATCTCCCTTCACCACCAGAGAAACTACTCCAGCTTTAAAAGATCTGTCCCTAGTTGTCCATACACTATCAGGGGTTGGACTAGATGACCTCTAAAGGTCCCTTCCAACCCAAGCCATTCTACCATTATATCTCAGGGCAGGGGCATAATTCACAGAATAAGGGATTTCATGTTTAATATTCTTTAAGAGCTACAACACTACCATGGAGGCAATGGTAACTGCAATACCTTAACCCATGGAATTCCACCCGTAGCCCACAGACAGCAAGGCTTCACGCTGCCCACGCTGATGGGGCAGAGATGCCAGCAGCTCCAGCAGCAGCACATTCCCTCCTGCCCCACTACTCCTCCTCCCAGTCCTGCAATTAGCACAGATCCGGTCCCAGAACAGAAGAAGTCCCTCAGGCCCTGAGACAAGAGCAGCCAGAAGCCACGGCAGCCAACCCAAACAACTCATTTGGCGTAAAGCCTACGCTGTGTGTCCTGAAGGGCCCTCGGCAGCAGCTCCCCGTTACCTTTTCTTCTGCAGGCGGCTGGGGGCAGAGAGCATGATGCACACACACAATAAACACGGGGCTTCGCCAACGGGACCTGACAACACCAGAGTATATACCCCTCATTTACCTCACCCAACTCAAATATCATGGAATCACAGGAGAGCATGATGCACACACACAATAAACACGGGGCTTCGCCAACGGGACCTGACAACACCAGAGTATATACCCCTCATTTACCTCACCCAACTCAAATATCATGGAATCACAGTCTGGTTTGGGTGGGAAGGAACCTGAAAGCTCATCCAGTTCCATCAGCAGGGACACCTTCCACTAGACCAGGTTGCTCAAAGCCTCATCCAGCCTGGCCTTCAACACTTCCAGGGAGGAGCAGCC
>NW_010335391.1:3513-8527 GCF_000700745.2 Antrostomus carolinensis
AGAGCGGAGCAGAGGGGCAGAATCCCCTCCCTCCACCTGCTGCCCACGCTGCTCTGGGTGCAGCCCAGGACACGGTTATTGGCCTCTGGGCTGCCAGCGCACATTGCTGGCAGAAATTGCTGTATTACCTTCTGCCAAGCACATTAAATACCTCCAAAATACTGTACTTAACAAAGTCTCCCTCCAAGGTACTCACGCTGGAAAGCAGGACCATGTAAATCCCCCATTCAACATCACCGTTAAAGGGTCACATTTGCCACTTTTCATTCTCCTGCTGAGGTCAAGCCTATCTACACTACTTAGAAGATCTTCATCAGCAACAAAACCAAAGCCCACTGCATCTCTAGAAGCAACATAAAGCCTTTTGAGTATGTGGAATATAATATTTTGATTTCTGACACAGGAAGTTGGCTCACCTCACAACACAGCCAAACTAGCAAACCCCAGCCTGATGACTGAAAATGCATAAACACGTTCCACACAAGAGAAGCACTTTACTACCATTTAGAACCTCACCATTTTCAGCAACAAAATCCATTCATTTTATTTTAATTGACCTGGTGAAACACAGGTAAAACGAGTGTGTCAAATACATCTTTAAAATGCTTCAAGCAATCTCCGTGTCGACTTCTACCTTGCACAGCTTGCTTTAATACTGCAGTGCTGCAGCACCAGCTGCATCTCTAGTGAGATATTGCCCACCACTAAAAAGAAGCCACAAATTAAATACTCCAGATTAAAAAAAAAAAAAAAAAAAGAGAGAGAAGGGAAAAAAATATTACAACCAAGATATCACAAAAAGTGCAAAGGGAGCCCTGTGAGTGCGGCATTCATTGCTTCCCAATCTGAATGATACTCCGAGTTGTGTTTCCCATCATTGCTGACCAGGTGACCAGCACGCAGCACCAACTGCTGAACATGAAAAACCCCAGAGATGACCGTGCTGGGAGGAGAAGTGTTACAACTCTCAAACAACTGCAAAGCAAATTCACTGTAAGCAACTCATGTTACTGGTACTGACTTTATAAAGCAAAAAAATTATTGAAAGTGACATAAAATAGGCTTGCATTTTCTCTTTTCCCTCCCAATAACTCTTCGCAAAAAAAAGACTCTTAGAATAATTCTTTATAATTCCTTATTCTTAATTTCATTCAGAAATTCAGAAAGAATTTAACAGCTCACCAGCAGATTCAACACAATCACTATTCAAATGTGATAAAATCTCAATGCTGAGACAGCCCTGAAAGGTTGGCCTGAGTTATTGAAACCTTTAGGGGTGCACAATCCTTGTGATACTGCTTGTTTATCTACCTATATATTGCTTTTTATTGGACAACTTCTAGCCATTCAAATATTTCATCTTTTGACTGCTGTTATAGTCCTTTTTTTAAGAAAAGGAGACCTAAATGATGTGGTTTTGCCCACTGCAGATTAAACTCTAGACACAGTATCATTCCAAGGAGTTGTTCCTTTAACAAATTCATTGTGGAAGATGAAATTAGGTCACCTGAACAATTCTTACAGTCATTCAGATGTGATTTTACTTTTCTCTTCCAGAGCTACTGTGCTCCATCCGCTGTTTGTCATGACAGATCAGCATTGGACGAGGAAACAAGAGAAGGCATCTGGATGAGAACAACATTGTGCTGGAGGGTATCAAGCAATACAGAGACCAAACTCAAGGTCTCTCTCAAGCCACAGGGTTTGCATTAAGCCACTGATCTGTGTTCTTCTGTCACTATGCACTTACCCATTAAAAACAGGCCTGAATTCACTGTAGGCAATTCTTTACTAAGACGAAAAACAGAGACATCTCACAACAATACAGAGAATAAGAGCTACCAGCGAGAAGTCAGCATTTGCTGTCAATAATTATCTTAGTGTCAGCACAATGAAACCTCAATTCCTGTCCTAAAAACCCCTGGATGCTGAGCAGGGGAAGGGAATAAGGGTGATGGGATGTGTAGTAAAAATGCAACTCAATCATCTGTCTTTTTCTCACCAGGAGAGACACAAAATGTTTGCACGTCTGTGTTTAAGGGAAAATGTGGTTGCATCAAGCCCATGTGTCTTAGTGCCAGGGCTGTTAAGCCATATGGGATAACAACTACAATACTTTTAATTTTTAAGTGCAGATTTTAGTACTTCCTTTCATATAAACTATGTCTATTTATGCACTTGATAGCCTAAAAGGCTCATGCTTCACGAGAATATATTTTAGACATAAATACAATAATGAAATATCTTTGACTCTTATTCATTCATTAAAGATGAGTGAAGAGGAAATGGGAAAAATAAGAGAGTTAAATCAAAAATTTGACCATGATAAACACTAAAGACACTGTTTAAAAAAAATTACCTTATCAAACAGCTTCAAGCAAATTCCAAACTGCATACAAGTACTGATGGATGCTCAAGTTGTGGTAGATTTCATCATTGCCATTTACTTAAAATAAAAGAACAAAAAACATTTTTAAAGGGGAAAAGTCTTCAGTTTGTCTGCATGACTAAGATTATCCTTCTGATTTCTGCCCTCAAGCTGCTGGAGCCATTACAATTAATATATTTTGCCTATCCATCTGCTTCTCTTCAGTTTAAAAACAAAATAAAATACCTGGTTTTCTCCTGAATAAAATAGGATAGCTCTAAGTTATCTTCTCACTAAACAAACAGGCATCCAGAGAATTAAGTGCACAAAATTCATCTTCCCATTTTAAGTAAAGGGTTTTTAAGATCACTTCGTTTCACAGAAGACTTGCAGCAGCCTTCTGCTGCTATAAAATTTAATTGAAGCAGTAAAGTAAGTAAAAATAAAACTAAACCATAGAAACTACATTTTTTTTTCTTAGCTTAAAACACTTTAAACTAATACACTAAAGCCTGCAGTACCCCTGTCCTGATAGCTACATGGTGAATCTTCATTGGTAAATCTGCCTAGTGAAGGTGACCCAATTAACTTGGTTTATAATTCCATCTTTCCCCCAAGGCCTTCGCTATGAAATGGCCAATATTAAAGCCGCCCCCGTTTGTGTTCTACTGTACCCCAGCATTTCGGTGCGTGGGTAGGAAAAGCTCAAACAGACTTGTCAGCAAACTCCAGGAAAAGGCTGTAGGAGAACCAGAGCACAAAAACAACCCAAATCACTTCAGCAATGCAAACATTAAATGTTAAAATCAACGCAGCAGCCAGTAATGCTATAGACCATCATCCTGAGGCACCCACCAGAGCTTCTAGAGGTTCTCCTTGCCCTTGTAGCATTAATATTGAGTTACCTGCAGCTTCCTCTGGCTCCTCTGGGGAAGGAACAAGAGTTACCACTCTTTGCAGCCCTGCGGTCATTGTGCCACATGATCCCAAAACTCATCTTCCACTTTAATCCAAGCTGCCAACATATATCATCTATCCATCAGGATAACTTTGGAAATATGAATTGTGTAACTTTAATTTAGAATCATAGACCGGTCTGGGTTGGAAGGGACCTTAAAGCTCTTCCAGTTCCAACCCCCCTGCCAGCAGCAGGGACACCTTCCACTAGACCAGGTTGCTCAAAGCCTCATCCAGCCTGGCCTTCAACACTTCCAGGGAGGAGCAGCCACAGCTTCTCTGGCCAACCTGGGACACTGTCTCACCACCCTCACAGCAAACCTTCCCTCTTCCAGTTTGAAGCCATTAGAAGCAATTTGCTTCTAAGTAAGCTGCTAATATAATGTGTATCATACCTGCTTGCTGTTCTTTTCATCTAAGACAGAACACCTCAGACCTTGAAAAGCAGCAGCCAGGCACCTGGGCCATCTGACAGATGATCAGAAGGATCAGCTGGTGCTTCCTGAAAGGACCGCTCCTGTCACCTGGCTGCCCTTCAGCTACTGGTAGGCAAAGCTTCCAAGAATAAACTAGAAGAGAACTCACTTTTCTACTCACCCACTGTTCCCTTAGGGGACTGTTAACAATAATCAAAGTTGGTATACATTGTCATTTCAGAATCTCATTTTAAATGCACAGCTAATGAATATAAAAGCCGTGTTTATCTTGATAAGAAAAAGTACAAGTTTTTTTAAAAATCCTTACCTCACTTTGGATATTACTCCTTTTTTCTAAGAGGTAAGAGCTTTTTAACTCAGACTATCATACATCTCCTTTCTTATGCACGGTAAAGTATTAGAGAATCATAGAATTGCCTCGATTGGAAAAGCCCTTTAAGCTCATCGAGTCCAGCCATGAACCCAACACTGACAAGTCCCCAACTAACCCATGTCCCAGTTCTGACAAGCAGCACCAATACACAGTTCCAGCCCCTGAAACTCAGGATTGCAACTTTTGCTTATTACAGATGAGGTTTCAGGATCTCATGAAGCAGGAAGATTTCCAGATGCCTGCTAGCTACCCAGTGTTACTCATTTTTAGGCAGGCTGCTTTTCACCTCAAATCATTTACACACTTGAAGAAACTGCACTGCAGCGAGGGAATAACACATATCAGAACTCAAGAAACCACTTTTGGCTACACATTCATATCACAAATATTGGAAGCATGTGAATTTGTCATTAAGGACAATCTAGTGGAGTACTTCAAGTCACATTACTATCCACATGAAGCCCAGACAGACTTTTTAAGTGCTGTGAATGCAAAGGCTGAAGTTTTTATGAAAATATACTACTCTAAAAGCATGAACTTTAAGCCATCAATTAAGAAAGAGGGATGTGCTATGACACCCATTACTGACACAGCCATCTATTAACTGAGCAGCTAGTGGCAACACTCCTGACCGGTGACAAAAATGTTAACGTTTTAACCAGGCAGGCAACATTAAGTGTCATAACATGTAGCATATATTTAACTCCTGATTTTTTAACTGTAGGCAAGAAAATGAAGAAGTAGAGAACAGGAATATAACAGGGAGTCTCATCTTGTCTCATCTACAGGTAGATAACAGATAAGCTCCCAGCAATGGTGTTTGTACTCCAGGGATCGCTCTGGATACAGCTTGGGAGTGGTGGTGAGTGAGAAGCTGAA
>NW_010335393.1:0-26518 GCF_000700745.2 Antrostomus carolinensis
GGAGGGAAATACAAGTAGCCCCCTCTGCCCTGAGCTATACACGGACGCGTTTCCGTGACGTGGAGATGGCGCCGGCCGGACCCCGGCCCGTGCTGCCCTTCGCAAAGCTGAAGATGAAGTTCGGAACCCGGGAGAAGCGTCACCGTGGGCGGCCCCGTCCTTTTCCCGTTCCCTGCGCCCATCCTCCTTCCCTGCAACAGGCAATCTGCCAAAATGCTCCTCCCCACTGTGCCCCGGGGCCCCGTGCAGGCACACCCGGCGTTTCTGCTCCTTTTACCAAGGCACAGGTTGGTCTTGCCTGTTTTTGGAATGGGCAGGTGTCAAAAAGAAAGAAGAAAAAACCAATGAGATTGAACTGCTTCCTTTGTATTCAGGAAAATCGGCCACAAAGGGTGTTTTGGTCTCAATCCTGTCTGATTTTCCAGGAAAGTAATTTAGAATGGCCTGTGTTTGCATCTGTCATGAGTTAAGAACATGAAATGAGAACCTTCCAGAATATAGAATCACAGAATGGTTTGGGTTGGAAGGGACCTTAAAGATCATTTAGTTACAGCCCCCCTGCCATCAGCAGGGACACCTTCCACTAGATCAGGTTGCTCAAAGCCTCATCCAACCTGGTCTTGAACACCTCCAGGGAAGAGGCAGCTTCTCTGGGCAACCTGTTCCAGTGTCTGACCACCCTCAAAATGAAGAACTTCTTCCTAATATCTAATCTAAACCTCCCCTCTTTCAGTTTAAAGCCATTTCCCCTTGTTTTGTCATTAACTGCCCTTAATGAAAAGTCCCTCCCCAGCTTTCTTGTAGGCCCCCTTCAGGTACTGGAAGCCACTATAAGATCTCCCCGGAGCCTTCTCTTCTCCAGGCTGAACAGCCCCAACTCTCTCAGCCTGTCCTCACAGGAGAGGAACTCCAGCCCTCGGATCATCCTCGTGGCCTCCTCTGGACTCGTTCTAACAGGTCCATGTCTTTCTTGTGCTGGGGTCTCCAGAACTGGACACAGGACTCCAGGTGGGGCCTTACGAGAGCAGAGCAGAGGGGGAGAATCACCTCCCTCGACCTGCTGGCCACACTTCTCTTGATGCAGCCCAGGATATGGTTATTTGCTTTCTGGGCTGCAAGCGCACATTGTCGGCTCATGTTCAGCTTGTCGTCCACCACCACTCCCAAGTCCTTCTCTTTGGAGCTGGCCTCAAGCCACTCATTGCCCAGCCTGTATTTATATTTGGGATTGTCCCGACCCAGGTGTAGGACCTTGCATTTGGCCTTGTTGAACTTCATGAGGTTTGTACAGGCCATGTTGTACAAGTTTGTACAACAGCACATCATTGACACCCATGGGAAAGTGCACAGAAATATTCACAGAATCACAGAATGGCAGGGATTGGAAGGGACCTCGAAAGATCATCTAGCCCAACCCCCTGCTAAGGCAGGTTCACCTACAGCAAGTTGCACAGGACTGCATCCAGGTGGATTTTGAACATCTCCAGAGAAGCAGACTCCACAACCTCTCTGGGCAGCCTGTTCCAGTGCTCTGGCACCCTCACAGTAAAGAAGTTTTTCCTCATGTTAAGTGGAACCTCCTGTGTTCCAGCTTGTGCCCGTTGTCCCTTGTCCTATCGCTAGCCACCACTGAAAAGAGTCTTGCCCCATCCTCTTGACACCCGCCCTTTGGATATTTATAAACCTTAATAAGATCATAAAGTACAATAATTGCTACAGCCATCACTGCAGGAGAGTTTGTTTCAGTAATTATTATTTCCTGAGGTTTCATGTTCTCCACAGGAATAACAGATTGAAGAGCTGTCATGTGTAAGTCATACTTACTCTATTTGTGTTTATTAAGCAAGGACTATATACCTTAGCATAAAAGGCAATCAATCCCTGATGCAACAGCCTACAATTCAGAGACAGGACAGAAACAGAAAGGAGAGGAAGAGTGAATGGCAACAAAACCTATTTTCATTTAATTGTGATGTTTATCCTTTTCCTGGGATTCTACCTTGTACAGCTGTCTCACTTCTTGAGTCATTCTGTCTGCAGGCGTAATGTAATACATTATGTTTGATTCCACAAATGGGTCAAAATTTTCTTGATGACCTGGAAAAGAACTAGTGCGGAAATTGTAAAGTACTTCCTCATTCCTTTTTTTAAAGTGTCTGGACAACAGATAGACTGTGAGGGGAAAGAAGGAATTAAAACACCAGGCTACTTAATCCTATTTTAATATCAGTTTAGATATTTTTTGCATAAAGAAGATCATAATTTTTTTTCATAGCTTTTAAGTAGTCATCTGATTTTTTAAAAACTGTGATTAGCATGCATTTCTTAGCAATTTGTTTCTCTACAGAAAAATTCACAAGAAATATCAAAGTTACTGCGCAATTGATCTTCATGGAGTATAATTTTTTAAGTATCAGAGCAATATCTGTGCATTTTTTGAAGAAAATTTTTGTGATTTATTTTGTCATCTTGCTCTTTTGGGGATCAGAAAGGTTTTGTTTCTTTGCCAAACATGTTGAGGAGAGAGAAAGATATTGAGCATGCAATAACAATTCAGTTAGAGTCCTTGAACTGTCAGCACTGTCCACCTGTCAGGACAAATTGCCTTGGATAAACTGTTGAGAAGCCAGCAGGAAGATACTAGCTTTTAATGACTGGTAGGGAGGAAAAGAGAGGAAAAAAGTGTGTGAAACAATAGACAAATCAAGAATTTGAGGTGAAAGCTACCTGTCTTCTCCAGAGTTGTGTGGCAAGTCCATCTCTGGGAAGTCATCACAAGGTAGCATCAAGCTGAACTTACTTAGCACCAGCTGGAGCATCACTCTGCTGTGCCTCACAGCATAGCACGAATATACCCTGTGCTACTCCCGTGACAAAGAACGTAAGCTCCACAGAGAAACTGTGTTTGTGTCCCCTTGCAGCTCAGGAACCTTTGCACCTCCCTCCATTTTGCGTGTTTCTCATCTGCCCAAGCTACTGCCAGTTCCCTTCTTTTGCAAGTTGCAAGTGTATTTGTGTGCCCTCCTCTCCCAAGGCAGAGAGCATTTGGGCACCTGTGTCAGAAGTCACAGAAGGAACAGCTCATGGGGAGGGAAATGAGTGCTTTCGGGAGAGCCATGCCGTAGGCTGTGAACCTGGGAGCAGCGAGTAGGAGAGAGAGAGAGAGAGAGAGAGAAACCAGGTGGGAGTAAGGAAAAGCCAGAAATCTAGATAATTTGCTTGCACCTGTGTGCCTCTGTGACCTTTTGGCCACTTCATATCACCCCATCTGTCAGCCTAGAGCCTTGGAGCCATTTGATGTACCCATGTGTCAGTTGGTAGCCAAAAAGCACAAGGAGGCTTGGACTTGGGCTAGCTATTAGCACCCAGTGATGTTCTAACACTGAACATGTTTCTAGTGACCTTAGCACTCAAACTTGCACTGACACCAGTCAACACTCCTAATGATTCTCTGAGGTGGGTAATGAAGCACTGTTGCTCTGAGTTTCCTAATGAGAGAACAGTGGCAGAGTAGTGTTCTGGTTTTCTGCTGGGACAGGGCTAGGTTTTCTCTCTAGTAGCTAGAGTAGCATTGTGTTTTGGTTTCAGCATGGGATTTGTTATGAGGAAAATGTTGATAACATATCAATATTTTCATTTTTGTCACTGGAAGTTGAAGAACTTTGTTGTTTTGTTAGTCTACAAGTGCAAAGTCTGTGGTGGGTGAGGAATATGTAAATTAATAGGCTAAATTGGCATTTGGATATGCCAGTAGGATATTCCATATCATATAGTGCTATGTCTGGTATATTAGTGAGGGTCTCTTCCTCCCTTTCTCTCTCTGACTTTAGCTTGGGCTCTTGCTCTTCTGGGATTGCAGTTTCAGTTCAGAATTGTCGCTCCTCTGGGATCGTTATCCGGGAACAGGCTCGGCTTGTGGGTGGTGAACAATTGCACTGTGTATCACTCCTTTGCATATTTTATTACTTTTATTATTATCATTATTATTTTAATATCAGTATTATTTTAAGTTTTATTGTATTTCAATCACTGAATTGTTCTTATCTCAACCTGCAGATCTCCTTACTCTAGCCCCCAGTTCTATCCCCTATTCCCTGGGGGAGGGAGTGAGTGAATGGCTGTGTTTGGCTGCTAGCCAAGTGCTAGCCAAGTGAAACCACCGCAGTTAGGTATGTGACTCTCATAGCCTTGAAACTTCACATCAGCAATGTCCCTCCTGCCAGCTGTGTTCAGTGCTGTAGCCGCATGTCCCTTCACTCACTTTCTCATGTGACAGCTTTCTAGAGATGCTACAGCTCTGTTGCAGTGCATATGTACCTAGAAAGAGAGAAATCCTCTTGAATACTTACCATGTCATCAGTGTAAATGTGCATTAGAGTTTTTACTTTTCAGTGGATCCTCGTTTTATGATAGATCCTGTGAAAAAAAAAAAGCTGGAATAATAAATGAGCCTAAATAGTGTTCAGTAATGACATGGGATCTGGTCTTTCACAGTATCCAGGAAAACCATCCTTTACCCTCAGCAAGTTCGCTGATGACACTGAGCTGGGAGGGGCAGCTGATACACCGGAAGGCTGTGCTGCCATTCAGTGAGATCTGGACAGCCTGGAGAGTTGGGAAGAGAGGAACCTGATGAAGTTTAATAAGGGCAAGTGTAGGGTCCAGCACCTGGGGAGGAATAACCCCAGGAACCAGTACAGGTTGGGCACTGACCTGCTGGAAAGCAGCCTTGCAGAGAAGGACCTGGGAGAACTGGTGATGACCATAAGCCAGCAATGTGCCCATGTGGCCAAGAAGGC
Organism: Antrostomus carolinensis; assembly: GCF_000700745.2. Taxonomy (NCBI): domain Eukaryota; kingdom Metazoa; phylum Chordata; class Aves; order Caprimulgiformes; family Caprimulgidae; genus Antrostomus; species Antrostomus carolinensis. The sequence continues at coordinate 4,800 of NW_010335393.1, forward strand.
CAGTGGTATCCTGAGGTTCATTGAGTGTGACCAGCAGGTCAAGGGACATGGTCCTCCCCCTCTGCTCTGCCCTGGTGAGACCACACCTGGAGTATTGTGTCCAGTTCTGGGCCCCCCAATTCAAGAGAGAGAGAACTTCTGGAGAGAGTCCAGCAGAGGGACGCAAAGATGATTAGGGGGCTGGAGCATCTTTCTTATGAGGACAGACTAAGAGAACTGGGCCTGTTTAGCCTGGAGAAGAGAAGACTGAAAGAGGACCTCATCAGTGTTTATAAATATCTAAAGGGTGGGTGACAAGAGGATGGGGCAAGACTCTTTTCAGTGGTGGCCAGCAATAGGACAACGGGCACAAGCTGGAACACAGGAGGTTCCACTTAACATGAGGAAAAACTTCTTTACAGTGAGGGTGACGGAGCACTGGGACAGGCTGCCCAGAGAGACTGTGGAGTCTCCTTCTCTGGAGATGTTCAAAACCCACCTGGACGCTTTCCTGTGCAACTTGCTGTAGGTGAACCTGCTTTGGCAGGGGGTTGGGCTAGATGATCTTTCGAGGTCCCTTCCAATCCCTGCCATTCTGTGATTATGCTGCTGAGGTGCTGCTGCTAACCTGATACTACTTCTTGTCCATCTTGACTAAAAAGGTAGCATTTGATTTGGAAACAGTACATTTTTTATTTTAAATGGAATAGAAAAAAATTGATTTTAAGCTCTAATTGCATACATGTCAAATAACATGTCACATTTAAAGGCTGTCGTGGGAGCCAACCAGTGTAATTGTATATGGACAGTGTTATCTAATTTACCCTGGTTTGTGTGATTTACTGGTATGTTTTGCTGTGGGTTGCATTATTTAGTTGTTTGATAATCTCTTTTCTTTCTGTTGTGATTTATGAGATGGCATTTCTGCTTGTTTTATACCAGCATGTTATTTTGTCAATCAAAATCTCTTTGAGCAACAGCAATATACAAAAAAGATAGTGGAGAACAACCCACAGAGTGTATCTAATGTTTGCTTTAAACAGATTATTTATGGGGAAATATATTGGAGGAACCAATTTGCAAAGCAATAGCTGGTTATATGTAAAGAACAAATGCTGCAATCAGCACTCTCCGAGTTTGCTTGCATATGTTTTGTGGATCTGTACAGTTGTCTAAATGATTAATGAGGGCAAAATGAAAATTCTTTTTTTCCTTTTGAGCTTTTGTACTTTCCCTTTCTCTCTCCTGATGGTGGAGTCACATCCTCTGCCTTTGCTGCATCACATTTCCTCCTCACCTTTCTAGCCTTATCTGGGACTGAGCACAGAAATGGTACAGGATCTGTCTATTGCCTTTCTCAGCTATGCAGGCTACTGCTGCAGGCTGGAGAGGTTCAGAGGTTTTTGTCTGATTTGGCAGTTTTGTGCCCCTAAATCACAGCTGATGAAAGAAAAGAGGATGTAATGCATCCTCAGCATTCAAGGCTGTGTGTTCAGGGGGCTATATGTTCATGACAAAGGCAAGATGTAGAAAAACAAGTTAATTATGGTCCTTAGTATCTCCTAGTAAAATGAGAATGCAGGTGCTTCATTTGATCTTTTTCTATATGGGTATCAAATTATGCATTTCATAATACATAATTTTACAAGTTCTTTCACTGATCCATTACTGAGGTTTTTATTTATGAAAATCACCATTAATCAAGAATTTACTGAAATTAAATAAAATACACTTTAGACCTGTGAAACATATGGTTTACTACGAACTCTCCACAAAATATGGCAGTGCAGTGAGGGAGATATCAATACCGTTATACAAAGTAGAGAGAGCAATCTTGTAGCAGTACTCAATGCTTAAAAGAAAATTTCATATCAAATGTTTTCCATTTTATTAGAACCAATGCTGCTAAGACAGGCACCCACTCAGATAATCAACTCGAGTCCCAAACAGTTGAATTATGATGTACAGTACATGCAGGCAGCCTTCTTAGATCACTAAACAGAGCACAAACACAGTGTTAAATTGCTGCTGTTCAGTTTTGTACCTGCATGAATTCATGGTCCTGTTTCTGGCAATGACAAAAATCAAATTGGCGTCTGTAGGGACTCAAATTCACCCATGATAATAATTTACCAGCTAAAGCATTAAATCTCTGATTATAACCTCATATATTTACTATACATGTAATTCAGATGTCAGCATAATATAATCAGGACTTTAGATGGTTATAAGGAAAAGAAAGAGAACAAAAATAAAATTACCTCTATGGACAAGGAGCAAATACATGTGTCTGAAATACCTTAGGAAGCTGGAGCCTTTTTGTTGATTTCAAGGACCTTTGGAGGGAATGTAAGATACTTAGTACAATATTGCATGAGGTGTGCTTATACCTTTAATACATGTCACATATTTGTCAGGGAGAAAAAGTACATCTATTTTTAGAAACAAACTTTGCCAGAGAAAAGGGAGCATGAGAAAGTGCAGTTCTCACCCAAGCTCCAGTATTTCTGTGTTAAGCAACCAGAAGGCTTGATGGCCCTACTCACAATTACAGGTTTACGTGCTTTCTTTTTCTGTCTTTATTGCTGTGTTCACAAGCTACGGATGGATGCTAGGTATTTTACCAAAAGATGACAATTTATTCCCTTGAAACAAGAAAACTTCACAGGTCCAGGTGCCTTTAAAATCTACAACACAAACAAAAGGAAGAGGGAAAAGAAACTAACAATAATTCTTTATGATCAAAGCTGCTGCTAAGTGAAATGCTATGGTATCCTTAGTTTTCTAAAATATCTAGACAATCAAAGAGCGTTTTCTAAGGAGAAGAGAAGCAGGGTGCTGGTTTAGATGGAGGAAATAAACAGGTATGGTATTCAGTTATCTTTCTGACAAAATGTAAAAATTCAAAAAATTAACTGTGGAGGCAAGTGTTCAGAGTGTATGTAAACCAAAGGCTTTCCTTTAATCCTTTACTAATCCCTTACTTATCTCTCCTACTGTACATGCATTGTTAACAAAGATACAAACGGAGCAGAGACATGCAGGCACTCTAAAGGAGTTAAATTCCGATATTTCAAGTACACAATACAGAATACCTTCCACTGAAAAAGTCTTTGTACTGACCACAGCATATTTAATTTTTAAGATTTATAAAACATTTTCACAGTAGTTAGTAGCTCACATATGTGTATTTCTGGATTCTTGAAACATTTATCTTTTTTAAATTATGATAGATATAAGAGATTTTTAGAGATAATGTAATGATCACCTTTGAATTATAGCAATGTACTAAATTCTCATCATAATTTAGTAATAAATAACAGGAATGTAATTAAAGTTCCCTATTTTTTATTTCTATTTTATGGGAGAAATTGAGTTAAAATATTTACATTTTGCTAGAAAAACACTTCTAGTAAAAGAAGAATAGAAGCTATCCTAAGTGATATTCCAGTCATTTTCTGAAATTTAGTTCAAGATGAAGGTTAGTGGATATAATATAAATTATTGACAGTGAATGCTCTGCTTATATCTGAAGAACAGACCATTTGTGGTGATAATGAATTTGGCATTTGAGTGTTCCAGAGACCTGCAAGATTTTGTTAAAGGATACAGTGCAACTGGAATTTTCAATCTGCTTTCTTTCAGACAATTTGAAAGAGACATGGCTACAAAATTGAAGCATAAGTTTGTTCAGCTTAATCTTGGGTTTTGTTTTATTTTATAAGCTACTTTGATCATTTTGATTTTAAAATTTCATGAAGGGGAAAACCTTTGCAGATACGGCTTGGTTAATCAAGTGCTGTTGATTCCATATCCTTTAGTGCATATTTTAATGGCTAAATGTGAAGGATTATCAAGTCATCAAGTATGGAGGTGTCTGTGACTATATTATTTAATGCTAGACATTTTTATGGAAAAAGTACACCCACTGTATATAACGCTGCTGCTGGAGGAGGTGTGAAGCAGTTACAAACAAAATAAACAAAAAAGAAAACCTCGACTCTTTAGAGACTGGATAAATAGTAAGAAGTATGTTTAATACAACTAATTTATAGATGAATGTGGTGCCAAGCCAGAATACATTAACAAGGTAAGGCTGCAGGGTCTCTAGGTAAGATAATATATTGCTTTCATTAAAAAGCAATCTGCATGGACCATATCCACTAACACTGGAAACTCTGCAGCTGTCACCTTTATCAGGGGAACAAGAGCAAGCCACTACATTTTAATCACTGGAGTTTGTCAGGAACGAAAAACAGCCAGCTTCCCACAAATCAACAGACATGTATCCTGATAAGGAGAGTGAATTGGAAAAGGACAGCTACACCCCGCACTACACCACCTATTCTAAAGTGATCAAAGCGCTGTAATTGTAGCAGATAAATCTACTGAATTAGGCTCTGGGATGAAACACCCGTCTTTTCACAAAACAAACGCATGCTTACTTGAGTCATCCGTGACATATTCACTTTTTAGTTTGAGTATTCCCAGTAGTTCACAAAGGCAGCAGGAGAGAAAAATAGGACGCCTGTATCCAAAATCTGGTGGCATTTTTTCCAAAATCTCCTTCCTGAAACACACAGTAATTAATATCTGCACTGCAGTTACTGAGCCATTCTTTTGAGTAGCTCTGCCAATAGAAGTCAACATAATTATTTGTTAATACTCCTCAGCTTTGAATTTGTCATATCTGATATACATGACAGCAGATACTATTTTTCTGTGATAGATACTTATTCTCCAAAGAGACGGCACTAAAGAATTGAAAGAGGCAACACTAAGGATAAGAACAACTTGAAGACAAATTTTAACCTCTAGTGCAATCATAGTTACATGATAGCTAGATGGTAAGCAATGATAGCAGATACGACCTCTATAATTGATAATATAGTAAGCATTTTCTGTAATGGAAGAATTATTAACTATGAAACTGTCATGGAAAATTATTTTGTCCAAGAGAAATATGGAAATATTTGCTTGCTTGTGGAGGGTTGACTGTATTTTTTATTTTTTTTTTTAAGGCAGGGAGGAACTATTAGACAAAATTCCTTTTATCTTATGAACTAGCACAGTAAAATAAAATTATGTTTTGGGGAGAGGTATTTTCATTTGCAAGATCTTTGAAGTACTGATTAAAATCATTATAATGTAACAGAGAGGTCTTTTTAAAAGGAGTAATTCTAATACTGTGTATACAAATCTTGGAGAGAATGAGATATATCAGCTTCATAGGATTTACACTTCTGAACTCCCCACTAATATACTAAACTGACTAAGATTAGCCTGTTTCCGTGAGCTGGTATGATCCTTGCCAGCAGTCCAGGTGAGAGCACTTAACTAAACAGCTTATTACCATTTCCACCAGCAGTTCATGTTCTTAATCATCAGTAAGAGGGGAATAAAATAACCATTACCTGACAAGGTAACAGTATTAATCTTGAGAGATACAACGCACCAAGGATCATTACTGTGATCTGTTATTTGCTGCTTATTGGAAGATCAAATTTAGATTTTACATGTCTTCTAATTTATAGTATTTCAGAACTTTCTAACATTCAGAAAATATTCTAAATACAGAAATTAAATATGCTATTGGAAACCTTCAAGGTAGTTTCATGAATGAGATCCATTCTCCCATTACTTGTTTATATACAGTTAACAATCATCAAATGTTAAAGCCACAGATCTCAGAAACTAATTTGAGCTCATGACAAGAAAAGTTATTTTTAGGCTGTGTGGTGGTTTGGGTGGATTCACCGTTTTTGCTGCCCGGTGAGCTGAGCCTCAGAGAAGTCATCCTGTGGTGTCATCTCCATGAGGACATGAAACCCATCTACAGCAATTTAAAAGGCATGTGGAGGCAGGCACCAGCAGGTACAGACAGGTCACCACAGAGGCTCAGGGAAGTGCCCCAGCAGTTGTGCAGGATGTGTATCCAAGCCTCCATCAAAAGTCTTGGGCACAGGGAGGTTTATTTCCACAGGCACTCTTACAGCCATATCAGATCTGTAGCTGTGTGACTGTTCCTCCCCGTGCCCCCGTGTCTTGGTTGGCTGCCAGCTAAGTTAAACTATCACACATGAGGCTCACACGATTATGCCAGTGCAATACACCAGAGTTCACAGGACTCTCTTGGTATCCAGGCATCAAGCACTGTTCCCACATACCTAGCCACACTGTAGAATGAATCCACAAGTACATTATATTTCCTGGTTTCACTGAGATATTTTATTTATTTGTTTACGTATGTATGTATTCAAATATCACAGTGGTTCTATATGTCTCAACTGCTACAGAGGTGAGGACATCAGGATTTATTCTGATGGATGTAGGAAGCTCGCTAGACAGCAAAGAACAGCTACTTAGTGCTGTTTTCAGGTTCTGTTTAATTCTACAATAGATCTCAAAGTGTAAGAGAATGATGTTGCTAAAACATCATTCTTCTGGAAAAAATGGAATTGTTTTTCTAAATTATCTAAATATTTTCCTATAAGAGAATCCCATGCTGGATTCTAGAATATGCTTGAAACCTGTTGGTTAGCTGAAGACCAGAAAACCAACCATGAAATAATTTTATTCTTATGTTTCACCGCTCAGAATAAATTCTTTTTATATCCCCTGCATTTCAGCAGTCCTTTTTAAGGGTAAAATAATATCCAGAATGGCATGAGAATCAAAGATTTCTTTTTGGCTATCATTTTCTTCTGGAATAAAAATCCATGTAATCCATCATCTGGAGAGCTACTGAAATAAAATCACCAATACTCTGTCAACACTACAAAGGAAGTCTCATTGTCTTTCTGTTTTCTTGTACTTCACAAGAGAAGATCTGAGTATTTCATGTTGATTGCCTGATTGGCTGCACTGGGACTCTTTAAAAATACTAAAAAAATCAACAGTCTGGTACAAATCAAACACAGGCTTCTATCAGTCATGAGCCTGGGGTATTATCTGAGCTTTTTACCCAGAAAGATGTTATTAAAAGTTGCAGAAATTAATTGGTGCCATTGGCTGTAATGGCCTTTCCTGACACAGTTTCTCAAATGTAAAGAAAAATTATGGATAAGGCACATTCCTCATGGGATTTTTATAGATGTCTGCTTTGTTCTGTTATTGTTTATTGCAAATGTTATTACTGTGATCTATTGCCCCATCATGCTTTGTCTATACTGCTTATGCCATTTCACAGCCCGCAACAACTGAGGGCTTCCGTCACTGACCAAGATAGCATTATTTTTAAATTCTGTGTTTTATATAATCTTATAACCATCTCTAGGTGTTAATTTTATGTGTTTAAAATTTCATATTCATACAGATATTGTTCTTATTGATTAAATGTTGCCAATTATTTCTTTGACCAATTGTGAATCTTCTCTCAGTGTGTACACCTGCTTCCACAGTTGGTTTAATTGCTGTGCAAAGCTGCAGGAGCTACTAGTTTCTTTCAGTTGTTCTGTTTTGCATATCTACTAAATAGGTCTATTACAAGACAGTTTTCACTCCCTTTGTTTTTGAATTTATTACGTATAAGACTAGCTCCTTAATTACAAGTTAGATTACCCTGAGAGCTAACCTTCCAGAAAGGTAAATCTTTTAGGAGCAGAAAAATAAGAAATGCAGACTATGCCTTACAGCAGTGCAAATATAGTAGTAAATGAATCCCCAAAAAATTAGATTTGAGATTCACAAAAGGTTTCACATGTAATACCAACAAGTCTTAATACTGTCACTGAAGTCAGATTATGCAATTACATTGCCTTGCATTATCCATTCTGGAGCTTGAAATATCCACTTAAAGGCATTTGGGACCATAAGTCTTGCTTTAAAAAACTGCTGTGAATTAAACTTTAAAGCATACTTTTCTTCATTAAACCTCTTCAAAATATGCAGTGTATAATTTATTGGACTTTTAGGTTAAGCTGTTCAGTGTTTTCTGTAAAATGCAATAGACTGAGCGTGATATGCTCTGGCAATATAACCAAAACTCAACAAACATGGGCAAAGGGGAAAACTTATTTCTGTATTATATTTTCAGCAGCATAGGAGTGTTTTCTTTTTCCCCCCCTCTAGGCTTCAGGCTCATCATACACATGTGTGAAGCAGCAAAAAAGGACCAGCATCTTTAACCAACCTTGAGTTTGTAAAACAGTGATGGTTAGCCTGTCTTTCAGTTTTAATCTGCTTCTGCTGTGTGCATTAGTAATCTGTCTTGTGTCTGTGCATTTTAACTCTGTCTGGTGATGCAATGCCACTACTCTATCTAGTTCTGGAAACTTCAGTGTATAGCTTTCAAACACACGCTTTATCTTTTTCTGACAGTCAGTTTGTTTTTGTTTGGATAGTTTCAGAGCTGTGCTTCACTATTCAAATTGATTATCCCATACTGAAGTTGTAAATCCTTGCAGAGCCCCAGCAGGAGTTCACTGAAAACAGGAACAATGGGCTGTGTGGGCTCAAAGGATCAGCAATAGAAACACAGGTTTTCTTTTATATGGGTTTTTTGTGTAAGTACTGAAAGTCTTGTTCTAGGGAGGTCTTTGGTGGCCTAGTTTACATGGCATTATAGTCACATCCCAGTTGTAATAGTCAAACATCCCCATAGCAAAAGTATAACCATTGTTATTTAGACTTTTTCTGTCACTCTTAGGAAAAATGTCCACATTTTAGTAACTAGAGGTTGAATATGGCCTTTCTCATAGAGGCAGTCCCTGCAGAACAACATTGTTAGACTGAAGAGGTTGGCAAGTCCCATCCTGTAAATCTCAGATCAATGGGAAAGGGCTTTCTCTTTTTTCTTCCTTGGTGATTTCCAAGACCGCTACTCTGCCGTCTTTCTTTCTTCACATTTATTGTTTCATCTTCGTCTCTCTGTTAAGAGTCAGATATCCCATATGATTTAATGGCCCTCACTGAGGGTGCTAGGAAACTGCTGAGAACAGCTGTATATTTGGTGGCACACTGGGGCTTCAGGTGACCGCACCAAAGTGGCACAAATCTAAGCTGGAGCTCCCAATGACATTATTCCCATCTGAAATTGTTACTTGTAGGACCACAAACACTACTGTCCATATAGTGTCGTCCCACTTTTGGGACAACATTGTTCACTATTAAGGCAGGCAGGGTACATGTATTTTTGCAGTGCCTGGGACTTAAAGCAGTGCTTAAGACTAGCATCTTGCCTCCTCTTATCTGATCATCTCCTAGCTCCATATGATTTTTCAAGTGCTCATCAGGAGTATGATGCTGAAGCCATTGAGTGAAGGTGTGACACAGCATGTCAAGTGATACGGCATTTACAGGAAAAGCTGTAAGTAGGCAGACGCATTTGTTTTTTTTAAATCAACTACATCAACTATTCATCATACAGTTTAGATTATTAATTATTTTTTAAAGTTGTGATCTATCCTTAAGCATCTCACAAAAAGGCTACATTTGACAGATTGTTTTCAACATCACTTTCAACCCTCTGTAATTCATGCCTAGAAACCTAAAGTGACATGTCTGAGGTCTCATAACCACGGCATGTCTTTGTACTGAAAATGGAGACTGGGCTGAATGACAAGTGCCTTGATCATATTTGTTTAATTTCATTAGAAGGGGAAACCTTGGGCAGTATTCTGTTTTTTCTTTCTCATTCAGATAAACTTGTACAAAGTTACTCAGAAGCTATGCATCAGAAAATTCCTGGGTGCCCATGTGGACCACCTGTACCTAGTTCACTCCCTTGGCTGCCAGCTCCCAAGATGAGACCCTGAGGAGATGCAAGGAGCATCTCCAGAGAGGGTGGGCATTTACCTGCTACAATCATTTCTACCCTGCAATGTTATCTCTGCTGTGCCTTACAGGGTAAGGAGGCAGGCTGCCCTTACTTACTTTTAATTTCCCTCAGGGCCTGGTCAAATCACGTGTGAGATGGATGCGAGGACACCAGCTTGCTGGAGCTCAACCATTTGCTCTGCTTTCCATCAGGTTGCAGTAGCAGCAACCAACAGGTCTCAGAGTGGTATTTCCTAATTATACTTTATGTACTGCTTTTCTGACAGCCATCCTTATGAAGAAGAGCTATAAAAATCAGCTTGTCAACGTGCCCTGGGAGTGGAGTTAGGTTTACTTAGAGGATATTGTTCTGATTTATTGAATCTGCTGATCACTTGACAAAGTTAACAGAGAGAAACCTTTCTTTTTATCAGGTCATCCATGTAGTCAGGCTACAAGCCTCTGTGTAAAGACTCTGCAAGACACACACACACAAAAAGGCCTGTTGTGCTGCCACTAGTGTTGAGGCGATGTGAAGAGGACCTGCTTCTAATTTCTCACTGGTGTAGTTGTGCTGCTCTCAGAGGCACAGAGACAATACATAAGAGCATATTCAGGTCATTTTAAAGCCCTGGAACAACGTGATGCAGACCAGACCAACTCTTTTTCAGAAATGAGTGTGGGCTTGGTCCTCAGTTTGTGTAAACTGGCACAGCTGCACCTAGCCTTAGTAGGGAACTGTGGCAACTTAAAACATTTGAGAAGCTGGCTTCCCAGGCAGAGCAATGAGAAATGCAGGGCATCCAAAAAGAGACACAGAACATTAAAAATATGTTGATAATAGAGACTTTTTATATATATACTACAGACTTGTCTTTAATCTTTAAAGTTTTAATCTTTTGCTGTCCATGAGACAGAACATGATGTATTTTTGATATATTTTCAAAGTTCAGGCCTGAAGTCATGCTCCTTTAGAGATCTTATGGCTGTTTGTGCTTTTTTGATGTTTGTACCATCATGCAGACCTGATAAGCAGATGAATGACCATGATTAATGTGCATAATGAGAAAGTGATAAGAATTGCAGCATCTGACATGAGTTATGTCTCTGTTGTCCAGAAATGGAGATGCTCTACTTTTATCTTTACTCTCTAATTTCTTAATTAGAGAGAAAGCATATTTTCCACCCAGTGCATATGTATTTGGCAAGCATGTTGTTTAATAACAAGATATCTCAGCCAATGACCTTATTATAGATACTGCTGTAATTTTTTGTTTAAAAATGCCTCTCCTCCCTGTAGAGCATGAGCCACAGGACCAAGCTTTATGCCGTGATATATAACAAAAACTGCTAGATGTAAAATCTGATGGGATCCTGATGATTTGCAAAAAATGACGGATTAGGGCCCAATCCTGCAAACTTTAGAAAATACATGCTCATTTTCTCACATATATGGTCTGATTCAAGTTGCTGGGATTAGTTATATGAGTAATGATACACACATGTATTTTGAAAAGCTAGCTATGGAGATCAGATTCTAATCTGGGATGCCTAGAAGGTCTGGATCCTGAAAGCCTTATAAGGGTAAAATTGCCTTTAATGAGATTTGTCCCATTGATAGAACTCTTGCTTTAGAAAGGCAACAAAAGTGTAGCCATTGAAATAGTCCTCTAAAAATGAGCCACTGCATGCTGTTGGAGAACGAGAGCTGCGGATTTTTGTAGAAAATGCAGGCTGCGTTGATGGACCTTAACTTTCCAGAAATCAAATAAATGGTCTGAATTAATTTACAGCAGGGATGCTTTCAATCCAGTGATCGTTCATTGTCTTATGCCTCTACTCCGCAGAGATTCACACACTTGCAAGCTTTTTCATGCCAAGCACTTCTGCTGAAAAAGGATATATATTTGTGGAAGCAGAGCTTAATGGATTGAACCTACATCTCTCAAAGTGAGTGGCAAAACTGTTCACTTGAGTGAGAGGAAGATAAGATTAACAGCAATAAAGCTACAGCAAGTTAAGAAATTCTGCATGCTGTAAGCAGCAAAACTGTATTGGCTTCAAAATCATAGAATGAGGAATTAAAATTATTCTCTTTTGATTACATACTGCACAACTGTTGTAATATAGAATTTTATTGTGCCATTTAATTATTTGCATTATTTTTCTGGAATAATACCAAATTACTTATGCTGAAAAGCTATCGTGAATAGTTGAAAGCAACTAGCCCATGTAACTCTAAAAGCATGTTGTGCATATGTTTTTGTTTTCCTTGCATCAAAAGGCAAAATTTATAAAACATCAGCAATACTATATGTAGCAAAGAGGAGAGATACATTTTGTGGAGGGTGTTTATTTAGATTTTCTTGGTTTCCTTTCAAACTAAGATTTGTTTACTAGAGGCATTACAATTTAGTGAGACAAATTAGGCTAAACTTTTTATCTCTGGTGGTTTGCACATGCACTGATTGAACTAGTATTTCTTCTAAAGATTGCCTAGGAAGATAAATGAACAAGAGGAGCAATTAGAGTAAGGAAAAACTAAAGATTGGCTGACATGATTTAAGTTTACCTCTAAGGCAGTTTGTCATTTTGTCTCTATAATCTCTATCAGAATTGACTAAAACCGTAAACATAAATCATTATACTAATTTATTTCACCACAGTGTGGTCTGGGAGAAGAAGATTTCATTTTTTTCAACAGACTTTGGGGGATGCAAGCATTTGCAGAACTTTTAAAATATATTTTAAAAACAGACAAACAAACAAAAACCAAGCCAGCCTAAAGAATCATTGATTAGTATTTCAGCTTCTTTAAAATCTGATCTTTTTTGTTTTAAGACAAGAAATGTTCCTGTTACTATTGCTAAAATAACTATTAAGTATTCAGAATAAATGGGCATGGATTTAATTTTTTAAGTGACTGTATAAAACTTAATGCATGACAAAATGTAATGTGAGGCCATCAGTTAATGCTACACACTAGACCAGCTAATAAGCAGCCTTCTCTCCTGAGATGCATCAGAACAAAGTCTGTAGGACTGTGGAATACCTTTGTGGGAGGGAAACCAGTGGATATCTGAGGACATCTTGCAGTATAAATCTCCATGGGCTGTCACGAGGCCTGTTATAGACTCTCCAAAAATAGAGCTCTCTATATTTTCATTAGGAACTCTACTAACAACATTGGCCACCTGCAATATTATTCAGATGCCACAATAAAGCAGGGTTTATATTACGTTGCTCTTGTCAAGTGAAATATTCCTTCTCAGTGACTTTAAGGGAGATATTTTCCAGTGCTATTTAGACATCTACATCCTGCTGTCTTACCTTTTAGTGAATGGTCTCATTTGGTTCTGTGGAGCTCCTTGCATATGCCAGTGGCAGCAGGATTGCTGCCTATATTGTTCCCCCAAAGGAGCACCATCAGAGATTTTGCCTCCCTGATGCCCACACTCTCACAGACCCCTTACAGCACAGGCTGTAATTTCATGACCAGCCAACCCTACCAACACTAAATGACAGCTAGTTCTGATAGCTAGATCCAATGAAAGGAAGGAGAGGCAATGTGTCTCCAGAATGGGAGGACAGACTGCAGCTAAATCTGGTTAAGCGTATTGTGAATATTCTGAGTGTATTTCTAAACCTGGAATAGGGGTCGCACTTTCCTACAAAATCTTTACTTAAAAATAGGTAATTTGAGGATGACCAGAACTTCAGGAGTCTGATTTCCTGTGGATTTTTGTCTCCTGGTTGGTTTACGTAGTAGTCTGGGAAGATGAGTGTCTGGCACAGCCATTTTCTTGTTAGATTATTTCTACGTCTCTGTGCCATGCCTTGGCACCTGTTTTCATGAAACCTTAAGGATTTTAACTCTCTTTCAGACCACTTTCCCTATGTGTCCCTTAACTCTATGTAATCAAGGGTTCATATGCTGTTATAAGGGGATACACAAATAAACATTACACATACTTAGAGTGTGATTGCATAAGCCATAGGAAAATGCGATAAGCCAGGATCCATTAGTAAGTATTTTTAAGCAGAAAGCTTTAGGGTTTTCAGAAGCCTAGCTTGCTTTGATAAATGTTTCAGTTATCAGTCTTCTGTGTCTATACTCAAGTTACACTAAATACAGCACAAGGAAAATATGGCAGGAAAATGTATTGTTTCATAACTTCACTGCTGCTTACCATAATGCACACACCACAGACATTTCTGTCTCACTGAGAAGTGTGTACAGGACTTGGTGTTCCATTGATTTCACTGGCACATCCACTGTGGGTGGCAGTTAATCCTCTGGCCCATAGTGACCCCTTGTAATCCCTGCAAACCACAGGGGCAGCCTACAGGGTTGGGTGCAAGCACAGGAGTAAACTCTGCTACCTGTAATTTCCTTTCCTTTCTTCCACTTTATGCTTTTTTTTTACCCTTTTCACTGGCAAGTATGAGCAACTGAAGTCCCTCTCTTTCTCTTATTTGTATTTCTGGGCCAAAGCTTTTACCAGTTAAGTTGTGTGAACCACTTTGAACACAAACAAAAAACCTGTGGCTCTGAACAGTCAAAATTCCCACAGAATACAATAGAACCTCTTCCTTTCCTTTCTTCCACTTTATGCTTTTTTTTTACCCTTTTCACTGGCAAGTATGAGCAACTGAAGTCCCTCTCTTTCTCTTATTTGTATTTCTGGGCCAAAGCTTTTACCAGTTAAGTTGTGTGAACCACTTTGAACACAAACAAAAAACCTGTGGCTCTGAACAGTCAAAATTCCCACAGAATACAATAGAACCTCAATGCTGCAAAAGGTTAGGTGAGTTTCTTATCTTCCCTCCACCCCCCGTCCCCCACCCCGTAGCTGGGAATGGCTATTAGGGCTAGAACAGTATTTCATAGAATCATAGAATCACAGAATGGTTTGGATTGGAAGGGACCTTAAAGATTATCTAGTTCCAACCCCCCTGCCATCAGCAGGGACACCCTCCACTAGACCAGGTTGCTCAAAGCCTCATCCAGCCTGGCCTTAAACACTTCCAGGGAGGGGACATCCACAGCTTCCTTGGGCAACCTGCTCCAGTGTCTGACCACCCTCACAGTGAAAAACTCCTTCCTAATATCTAATCTAAACCTCCCCTCTTTCAGTTTAAACCCATTTCCCCTTGTTTTGTCATTAGTTGTCCTTATGAAAAGTCCCTCCCCAGCTTTCTTGTAGGCCCCCTTCATTTCCATAATTAATGGCAATATGTGGGAACAAGAAACCACTGATGCCAAAAAATGCCAAAGACTTCTAATTCTTCTACAAAGAGTTAGTGATGTAATGAACCAAGATTAGCTCCAGTACTGGCTTTTTCTTTAAAAAAAAAAAAAAAAAGCAAATCTTTCAGTGCTCTGGTAGGCCAGAAAAGGTAGGCCAGGCTGAGAGAAAGCCAGAAAAATTGCTGCTTAATTGTAAAGTGACTGAACAGAGGGAAAAGAGGCAAATAGTGGTAAGTCTTCTGCCTGAGCAGGGAAGAAGCTCTATGTTGAGGGAAACGCTCATCCCATCTTTGAACTCCAGAGGGCAATAGTCCACAGCATGACAGGTATGTAAGCATTTATTAAAAAAGGTCATTTCCAAAAGCTTTCTTGATACTACCAGCAGAACTGGGGTCATGCCAATAGACACATAATGGTGGGTGCAGAACGTTCAGCTGGAAGTGCAGCTGGTAACAGAGTTGGGGCTAGTCAGAAAAAAAAGTGCTTTCTTACCTCTGAAAACAGTCGAACAGGAGTTCAGTAGCATGCTGGAGGAAAAGCAGAGTAAGACATAAGTGAGGAGAAGATACGTTGTGGAAGCAGATCAGAAGGGTCATATAATTTGGCTAAGTCCTCATGTGTGCTAACTAATAGGTTTAAGCTGAGTGTGGTAGGTGTATAAAAACTTTTGTTTATTTATTCTGATTATACTTTAAAAATCACACTTTTCACATGTTAGGGACACAGGAATTCTTGCAAGCATCATCTGAGCTGCAAAAATTCTTGCACAGCTTTGTTAATGCAACACACTCTTTGTCTCTGATTAATCAGGAACAAAAATATCTTAATAGCACTAAATTCTTTTATAATAAAACAGGGTTTTTTGAAAGGTGCACTAGATAGGGCCTATGTTTTTCAGGTACACCACTCCCACTCTGGCCATGTCACTGGTAATAGCAGTAAGCCCTCTTGAGCTTCTCGCAGAAGGTCACTGCTGTGGTGGCTTTGGCTACTACTTGGCGTCTATGAATTGTTTTAATCCCTCACCAAGATGTCTGCTGCCTACCTTGTCACTGCTGGCACTGGGCCTTTTTTCCCATCATGCAGAGGAGGTTTCCTTGTGCTCCTCCAGCTCTGAGTAGAGGTAACCTCACCTGGACACCATTATAGGTTTAACCACAGACTCAGCAAAGCAAAACAAGCTCCAAACAAATCTTGAATAGACAAAAGGCAGACAGGGGAAGAAAAATAAATAAGTAAATAAATAAATAAAAGAAACGGAAATTTTCTTCTTGTACATCATTGTTTTGTGTTTCCATGAGTCATATTTATCAGATAAAGACTTTGCCCTGTTTGCTGTTACATGCTAGTATCACTTCTCTCCCTGAGATCGCTGAAGAGCTACACTTGTCTGCCATGGTTTTGCTGCAAAACAAAAGCTTGTCAGGAAGCAGTAGTAAGTTAGTCGGCCACCTATCTAGAATTCTGAGAGGTGAGGGATAAAAAAGTACTTCATTGTACATATATACTTCTAAATATATGTATTTTTTTTAATCCCAAATTGATAGTGTAGCCAGATACTCCTGTTCCTGCAGCTATTTGTTCATGTTGTACAAATAACTGACTATTCGGCTTTATTATTTTTAGGTTTTCTGGATTTTGCCTCGCCACACTAGTTTTCAGAGTGGATATTTTACAGCTGCATTTTTTTCTACTTTTACAGGGGCAGCATGGATATAATCTCTATTACCCACCTTTAATGTAAATAGCACCATCTGAGCTGCTTGCTGAATACTTGAAAGTTGTGTCTGGTTCAGGCTGAGTACAAGTAAATTTGAGATAAATCTAGATTTGGGGTATTTTTCCTTTAGTTTGTTTTATTTTTGCATTCTTCTAAAAATATCTAAGTTTTAGGATTTCTCCTCTTGAGCCATGAACTGGAGCAAAAGCATGAGTTCTTTACACTTCCACAAAGCTGTTGGATGATCACATACTTATAGAGGCAATACCTATGATGCCAGAAAATTTCTACCTACCTTGTTAATCCCAGAAATAGGCACAGTAATCACAGATTTTTTTATCCCTGGGTATGACTTATTTTTAAAACCGGAATCATGCATGGGGCTTAATATTGCCATGCTTGCCTGTAACTAAATCTAGAATCTGTTCTATCACTGCCTTCTTACTGAAAGCACTACATTTGCCTGGTTTAGATACCTGAAGGTCATATTTCCTTCTTCAGAGATAACCTTTTGTGGCAGTTGCATTCCTCTGCACCCAAGAAACTACTGCACAGTGAAAGTAAAGGGACAATGAGTGAGGGGATCATACCCAAGATAAAAGTAAAACTCAGATTTGCACTTAACTCTTTGAGTTCAGTGTGAGTTTAAAGCAGAGGGAGCAAATAATCTCTGTCTGACAATTGTGAAAGCTCTGACATGTAAATTCACAAGCTGGGCAGTAAGGTTTTATAAGAAAACTGTGATACCAAAATCAACATTACAGGTTCATAAATAGCAGTTTATAGCTAAGAGAAAACAGGTGATCCAAGCAACTTACTCTCCTAAAGTTTGATACAATTCTTAAGTAATTGATTTTGCAGAGAAGGTTAAACAAAGATGCCTGAACTTCAATAAAGCATCTGATACCCTCTTGAAATGGAAAAACATCAGTTAAGGTAGAGATCAACATAAAAACTGTGAAGTCAGTGGTAATTGGCTAGGAATGAGGTGGCAGCAGGCTCTTTTGAACAGGAGATTAAACACCTGCTCTAAGGTTACAGGCAGAATTCCTGAGAGGTCACCATGGGGAGTGATACTACTTTGCGATTTTTACACAAAAAGTTGTGACAGTTGTCAAAGGTGCAGAGCTGAGAGGAACTGTCAGCAGAAGGGGATTTGAGTGTCCTGCAGGAATAACCCCAAGGGTTGTTACAGTAATAAAAACAAAAGGAAACATCATCATTATAAGTGCTGGATTAATAACATAGATACTAGTAAAAGTCTCTGCTACAAGTGAGAGCCTTTGTACTTGAAAATGAGAGAGGGAGACAAACAGCAGTGATCATAGATCATAATATAGTCCTCAATCATGTATAAGAAGGAAAAACAATGATATCGTAGACCAGAAATATTGTACAGCAGCATTTTACAAAAACTTGCTGAGACTTCATGGGGATGTACATGGCATGTAAAGTTTTAGTGTCTGTTAAATACAAATGAAGTCTACAGGTGCTGAGAAAGATGTTCAGGGATTACAAAGCCATTCCTCTCTACTCATGTCCCCTCAGTGTCTTCCAGGTGAATAGAGTTCCTCTACTCTTTAGGCGCACTCTGATGTCACAGAAGATTAGTCTTTATATGTGGATTTGTAATTGTCATTAGTTTTGTAATTTGCATACTACCCTTTGACTTTCACCCACGGACTCTCCTTCTCAATGTTATTTTTTCAAGGGTGTCTTTCAGAGCTCTTTTCCAACAATGTGTGCTTTCTGCATGTGGAAATGCAGTGTCCTTGTCTTTTCACAGACTGTTCCTTCTTGCCCTCTTTGTAAGCTTAGAGTCTAAAATGTGTCTATGATGTGCTAAGCTAATATCAAAGATTTAACAAACCTCAATGTTAAACTAAGGTTCTGAAGTTATATGAGAGAATGGTTCCATGTTAAGAGTAGGTGTGTTGCAGATATCTTTGGATCAAAACAGAGCCGGGCAAGTTAAGAAGGTTACACAGAAAATATATTAATCCTCACCACCTATGGTGGTGACCAGCACACAGTGTAGTGTGTGTGGTTTTTATTTCATGTGCAAGGAAGATCTTTTCTGTAGATTTCAAATCCTATGTTGGGTAAAATAAATTAAAAAAACAATTACATTGAAGCAGCAGCTGACAGGAAAATGTCTTTGCCTCACAGAGCAGCTTGGCATCTATATTAAAAAAACAAAGAAACAAACAAAACCCAAAACAAAACAAAAAACCTCATGAAAGTAACACTTCAGAATTAGTCAAATATGCAATTAAAGTTGACCTACATTACTGAATTTCCATTACTACTGATGTATATTAATCTTGTTATATGTGAAAACAAGAGTTTTGTTCCTAGCACAAGTTTTGTCTGTATTGAATTTACCTTTTAATGCCAAAAAAGTACTACTTTTCTGTAACATGAGTTTATACCCACTAATTCTGAGTTGTCTTTTCCACCCTTGCTTTTCCACATCTCTCCATTCTATCTACTTACTTTCCAGGACACACAGAAATTAGATTAAGTGTAATGGCAGAATTATATGGCAGAACAATTAGGTTTTAATCACAAATATTTTGCATACCGCTTTTCTTGAGGCACAGTTTTGCTTGCTATATATTTTAATAATGATCTCTTAAATTTATATCCTACTTCTCTGACCTTTCATGTCTGTGCCTGTCTGATACTTCTAGAGTGCTGACGGTGAGCTACAACACTACCCTGCACCTCATTCCTTGAAGAGTGTATCCTCTGCCAGAGCATTCTCCTATGCTGCCCACAGATTTTCTGCATCTCCAACACTTTAAAAAGTCACAGTAAGTTAGATTCCACTGCTTCCACACAGGGTAAAAGTAAAAGGATTACAGGAAAAGTAACAAGGTGTGTTTTAAGGTATAATCAAACCCTCCCATACTAAAACTAGCACTGAGCTGTGTTTAATTCCTTTTATTTGCTTTTCTAGGAATGGTTTATTGAGGTACTGTAGTGCACGCGTCCATACCGCTCAAGTATATTTTATTAAAATGCATCTTTCAAAAGGGGAGAAAAGGTATGACAGACAAAACATGTGATTGCTAACAAGACCTCACACAACTTTCAAGATGCGACGTGGCAGGCATCTCTTCACATGCTGGGCAAATGGCGCACGGTACCGGGAGACATTAGGTTTTAAAAGTGAAGTTAAACTGATAAATTAGATCTCATTTATTGAACAGCAGTTACAGTCAATTGCCCAGGGAGTCATTTGACACCTTTGAAGACCCTGCTAACTTAATTGGTGATAGTTTGGGGGCTGAAGGAAACATTTAAGCCTGTAGCAGCAGGACACCGTGCAGCATGAAAATGGGGAAGACAGGCATTCTCACTGACAAGGGGAGTCATATATAGATTTTTGTGTCCATTGTTTTCGCTTATTTGTGTGTGTGCTTTACTCAGTCAATCAAATATAATTGACACCACTGGGTTCTGTTGTTTTGTGGATGACAGGAGCTAATGCAAGGGAAAAAAGCTGGAAGTAAACTTCCCCCTGAAAGGCTGTGTAAAGGTTTTTCCACTGGGCTTGTGACATTTTTTGCTCAATTGTATTAATTGATGTAGTGACAAGGCAGTTGGAAAGATGATGGATACTGATCACTACACTTTTTTTTCTTTTTTTTTTTTTCTGAAGTATCTAGGTATTAACATAAACTCTGCTTTTGTGTAAGTGGTAGGAATGCAGCCAGTAAGAACGTAAGATGAAGGTGTAAGCACCTACAGACCAGTTTTATGGGACTCAACAGTCATGGTTGGAGATTACTACAGAATGAACAAGTGATATTGTCTTGGGACAGACTATAACTCAGGACACTCGTGTCCCCACCTTGACTTTGTTCCATTTTTTACATTTCTGCTAGAGCCTTCCAGATATACCAGTTCCTTGCATCAGCTCAAAGGGCATATTTAATTAAAGCTAATCTGAAAAAAAACATTTAAAGTATTTCCAAATTCACAATGTAAAATTAATTGCCTGAAGGAGGTGATAGAAGAGGTCGGTAGATTTTGGTTCCCATAGTTAGGTGTCTGACTTTCAGCTCTGCAGTTACTTGTGTGGTAACACAAGTGTAGCTTTGCCTTTGAATACAGACCCTTGATCTGGGCTAACACAGGCATATATCAGTCAGCTTCCTGAAGGACATCATCTCTGGAGTTGGCTCAGTATGTAAATTGCATAATCATAACCTTAGTTTTTCTGAAAAGCCACCAGTGTCATTCAAAGGAGGAGACTGAAAAGGGAGTTTGTAAGAGTCCAGACTCCTAAAGGAGAAAGTCTGAGGCCTTGACACAAATATGTAAATACATCTGTGAATCAGCGTTAGGGGAAGCATAAGTATCATCTGTGAATAGATGGGTTGGGTGAATATTGAACCAGTCATACTCTTCCATTTACCCAATGTCTGTGGTTGTAGCTACTAGGCTGGAATAATTAACACATTTCATGTGTTAATCTCCCAGTTAGAAACTTGTCTTTAAATGTCCCACCATCTTCCTCTAGATCCTAATACCTATTACTGGCTTAAGACCTACAGGTAGGAGGAAGCAATTGCCCAGAGAAAGTTGACCCCCAAAATCTCATCCAGATACAATGTTTCATGAAGAAAACTCAGGTAAATTCAGGAAAACCACAGCTGCTTTTTTTTTCTTTTTTTCATAAATAAATATTTCCATGGGTGTATCTATCCCATAAATATTTGCTTTAGTAACTTGCAATAAAAGAATGTTGCCCATAGTTTAAGTGATCTGAATTCACTTTCTCCTCTGCCACTGACATTGTGTACAATAATGGCAATTTAGGGTGAGAGCCACAAAATATCTTATCTTGGTCCTTCTGGAGATCCTTGGTACAAAGTAAAACACTATTTTTCCCCCACAATTCAGAAAGCCACACAAGAATAGGATACCCACAAAAAGGCAAATCAGCTAGGAGGAGTCCAAGTTAACTGAAAGAAAATATCTGGAAGGGAGACACTCAACTCT
>NW_010335393.1:26572-29457 GCF_000700745.2 Antrostomus carolinensis
AGGTACAACCTCCTTTCTCTAGATTTCTAACCCAGTTCTTCTCACACAACATGCTTCAGTGGTATATTGGCTGACAATAAATGATGTCTGGTCATGGGTTCACTGCCCTTTTCTCTCTGATGTGGAACAATGTCTTTTTTCTGAACTTGGGAAGTCATCGTGACCCCAAGTCTGTAGGACACTAGGTGGAGATTGTCCCACTGGCTCTTGCTGGAGCTGCTTCAGAAGGGGTGGATCCAGTCAGCATGGAGCACTATTTTTTCTTGGTGGTGGCTGTAAGAAGTCATTCTGCTCTCTGAGCAATTAAGTTTCGTACCAGGACCTAAGTGGTTGTGCAGCAGCAAAAGTGAGCAAGAGTTTTACTAGTGGATGTGAGAGTCTGAAGACTGTCTCTTTTTGTATTTGTAGGCTGCAAAATTATTTTACCTGTATTTCCACAAATTCCCAGGAAAAGTGCAACAAAGATAATTCATTGTTTCCTCTGATTTCAGGCTTCCCAGACTCTCCTCTTTGGATGCTTTGCTGTGCCTGATCATAGTGCATAGTGTGCAATACACGAAACAGTCAGGTCTCCTGCAAGGGCAAGTATCTCTAGAAAAAACTTGGAAAAAATTGCAAATTAAGTGGTAGATACTCAAAACCAGATACTAAAACAAAGTAAACAAAGAGCAAGAGCAAAGTAAACAAAGAGCAAGAAATTCTTTCCTGTTACTTCTTTGGTACCTATTGATACAGTTTGCCCATTTGGAAAGTGGACATCCATCAACACAAATGTGTAGTTACTTCTAAGTATTTGACTGTTATCTTCTCTTGTCTTAGTCAAAAAGCCAGTAATAAGATGCATACAATTAGACTATAGAGATGTTTGTATTGTGTAGTTTTAATGTACAAGCTGATGACAAATGAAGAGCCAATCAGAGATGCATTCCTGTTTGAAGAATATCAAGGAGCTATGTGATCAAAGGGATAGCCATGAGTTTCACACTTCGTTGAAGGACAGAGTTGTCTACCAACCAGTGCAGACCCCTGGTATAAAAACTGATATGTTTGCATACCTATGGAAATGAAAACCTTTGGGGTTTTTTAGGAGGACTAAGGTCAAGTAAGAGGATTAAAGACTACACTGCAGTAAGTAAGGAAGGGAGGAGGGAACAGCAAATCATGTGAATGAGGGAAGGGGATGCTCTTTTGTCGTAACATTAGCATAAGCAGATTAATTGCTATTCTTGTTGATTCTTCAGCTTTGTCTTTTGAATGTGTAAGCATTCTGCCTGCTTTTAGATTTTATGGACAACTATTGTACTTGGTTTGCTTTAATTAGTAGCTTAAGAGAACTGGAAGACAACAAGATGTTTATCAATCAAGACTATGGTGAGGCTACAAAATAGGGCCCAGGGACACCTGAAACGTTTCAGCTCCTCAGCACATCCTTCACACTCTAGCCAAAGAATATCAAATACTCTTTTGAGCAGCATGGGCCATGGGAAAGTGGGCATCAAAGGGATCAAAGGAGTTAGAAGTTTTCCAGTGACTGTTGATGACACTGAAGGCTTTTTGCCTTCTGGAATTGAGTTCTTCTGGAACCAGTGTGAAGCCCTGTCCTTTGAAATATACTGTTACTTCAAGTGGCTGATCCTACCAGGGAATTAGTATATTACTGTCTTCATAATTTATCAGATAGCTTCTAGAATGTGCAAGCCGAACCAGCCATTTTCTGCTGCCAGGGAAAGCAGCACATGGCTGGAATTGTGGATTTCTTGCAAGGTGCCATGAAACAGGTAATATGTGCTGTGAAGCCTCCTGGAGGTCCATCAGTACAGATCTGCCAAAGACAAGGACTACTGGGATGGATGTACTCGACTCCTTAACCAGACTAGCAATAGTTTGGTACAGTCTCCAAGGGAGGTAAGGACATGAACTCTTCTAATTTCAATCTGTTCTCTGAAACCCATAAAGGAGCAGAGTGACACATTGAGCACCAATGCATATGAGCTTGGAGCACTGATCATGTGATTAAAACAAGTGGTGGTTGGCTTTTCCAAGACTCGTTTATCAAAGAAAAAAGAAAGTTGTGTGTACAAGGAGTCTTATGCATACCTTTCCCATTGCACGTAATTTGACTATGAGCTAACTACTTTGTTCCATAAATATGACAGCCTAAGTGAGCCTTCTTTGACCTCTTCCTACTAGGCAGTGTGGCTGCATGGCAGTGATCTCCTTTTGAGCTGGGACACTTCTCAAGGTTGCTTCTTGAGGCAGAGAGGCCTTTTACCAATGGCAGATCTGTGGTAAGTGACTGATAGCACACTGAATTAATGCTAATGAAACGTTACTAATCCATACCTGGACACACTGGAGAGTTGAGCGGAAAGGAAACTGATGAGGTTCAATAAGAGCAAGTGCAGAGTCCTTCACCGTGGGAGGAATAACCGCATGCACCAGTATAGGTTGGGGGCTGAACTGCTGGAGAGGAGCTCTGAGGAAAAGGACCTTGCTGTGCTGGTGGACAGCAGGCTGGCCATGAGCCAGCAGTGTGTCCTTGTGGCCAGGAAGGCCAACAGTATCCTGGGGTGCATTAAAAAGAGCGTGGCCAGCAGGTCAAGGGAGGTTCTCCTCCCCCTCTACTCTGCCCTGGTGAGGCCACATCTGGAGTATTGTGTCCAGTTCTGGGCTCCTCAGTTCAACAGGGACGGGGATCTTCTAGAGAGGGTAAAGTGGAGGGCTGCAAAGATGATGAGGGGTGTGGAGCATCTCCTGTATGAGGAAAGGCTGAGAGAGCTGGGACTCTTCAGCCTGGAGAAGAGGAGACTGAGAGAGGATCTTATCAATGTCTATAAATATCTGAAATATGGCAGCCAAATGGATGGGGCTGGGCTCTTTTCTGT
>NW_010335394.1:0-9311 GCF_000700745.2 Antrostomus carolinensis
GCAAAGATGCTTCTGTGTGGATTGCTTAAAGTTATCTTCTTGTTTTTTAGGAACAAAATATAGATCCTCTCTGACAGTAGGTGATTGCTTTGGTATGGGGAAGACTGCTTACAATGATGGAGACTACTATCACACAGTACTCTGGATGGAACAAGCCTTAAAACAACACGATGAGGGGGAGGATACAACAGTCAGCAAAGTGGAGATCCTAGATTATCTCAGCTATGCTGTTTTCCAGTTTGGGGATTTACACAGAGCTATGGAGCTTACCAGACGTCTGATATCCCTTGGTAAGAACAAAAGACCCACTATTCCAGCACTGGGGAGTGTTGCCAGCAACAGAGCCAAGAACAGTCATGTCATGGCCCATAAGTGTTGGTGAGCTGACTGGAAGGTTATTCTGCCAGATGACTTATAATAAACATAGGTCCTGAAAAAAAAGTCTACTTATACATGAAGTATCTTTAACAAGGTATCTTATAGTCCATGTTGTTCTTACCCAAAGACTAAATGTGTGTCTGGGTGTTGTACCTGTGTGCTTTGCCTCAGTGTACTGAGATGCTGTGTTTGGTAATGGTTAAAGCCTGGCTTGTCTCAAGTGGAGATCAAGGCTGCCACGGACTTGGGCAGCATGCTGTCTGCAAAGTCCTACTGACTTCACATAATTTATCTTTATTCCCCAGTGCAGGTATTCTCTGATGCCAGAAGGATACTTTGCCTGAGATCTTAAAGTATTTATTCCTGAATATTCCAAACAGATTGAGTTTCTTAAAGCCTCCTTTTTATCTCTGGTCTGTTTCT
This sequence comes from Antrostomus carolinensis, assembly GCF_000700745.2. Lineage (NCBI taxonomy): Eukaryota > Metazoa > Chordata > Aves > Caprimulgiformes > Caprimulgidae > Antrostomus > Antrostomus carolinensis. Next base: position 802 of record NW_010335394.1, read on the forward strand.
AGCTTTCTCTTGAGTAAGCAAATAAGCATTGCTTCCTATCTAACTCTGCCTGCTTCCTGCATTGGAAAGGTTTATCCTCCCTAATTAGAGTTAACATCTACTGTGTTATGTATTTGTATGTTTTCTTAATCAGCTGTGGTTTTTAGTTTAGCCGTTAGCTGTATCCTGAGCGTGGGTGAAGCCTTTTCTGTTGAAAAATGTTAGTCTGATTTCTACAGACATTGAAATTTGTGGATTAACATTTACAAGAATATGAATATGTATTGAATTGAGCTCCCTCTGCAGTGGGGTTTAGCACTGATAGCAGCATGCAAATCCTTATCAGCACCAAACAGTGGAACAGACTTGGCAGTCAGTCCCTTCTGGGAGCAGCAGCTTCCTCTGCTCTGGGCTCAACTTCCTCCTCTGGCCACTATTAGCCTGTCCTCTAACGAGTGGTTACTTTAGTGGCCTTCTGGGTTAGTTCCATAAGATATGAGAGGGCCAGAAGGGAAAGAAAACGTTGTAAGTGCTGGTGTCCAGAAACAGAGGATTTTTCCTTCTTAGTTCTGCAGGTTATAGATCTATTGATGATGTTTATTGATTCATACCAACATCCTTAATAAATAACTAAGGATAGGTCCTGTGGTGCTAGTGATCCAGGATACCTCCCATATAAACCTCTGACAAACATCTAGAGGTGGATGCTGTAGGTGGGCTGTTGGTATCTCTGAGCTTCCCAACTTTGGAGGAAGCCTTTGGGACTGAAGCCTGTGGCTGGGACTCTACTGCATCCCTTGGTTAAAGCATGCTTGGGCAGTGTGGAGGAGAAGCGTAGTGGAGAGCAGGGGTGCAACAAGTAGACTAGCTTGATCTCTGCTGATGAGCTCTATCATCTTTGGTAGAACTGGGCAGAAAAGTTGAGAGAAAAGGAGGTATGTGAAGACCAAAACATCTTACTTTTTTTTTCCCCTTGTAATACAAATTTTGAGATGGGTCCTTCCAGAAAAGATTCTTTTGCAGGCTATGCCTACCTTGCCTCTGCAAAGACAAACTTCCCAGTGCTAGTCTTCAGTGCAAACTGGAACCAGTGCCTTTGGTTGCCTGATAATGCTTTAAGAAGTGGAGAATTAAATGACAAAACAAGGGGAAATGGGTTTAATTTTTTTCCCCTTGTAATACAAATTTTGAGATGGGTCCTTCCAGAAAAGATTCTTTTGCAGGCTATGCCTACCTTGCCTCTGCAAAGACAAACTTCCCAGTGCTAGTCTTCAGTGCAAACTGGAACCAGTGCCTTTGGTTGCCTGATAATGCTTTAAGAAGTGGAGAATTAAATGACAAAACAAGGGGAAATGGGTTTAAGCTGATGCAGTGTGGAGGAGAAGCATGGTGGAGAGGAGGGATGCAACAAGTAGACTAACTTGATCTCTGCTGATGAGTTCTATCATTTTATCTTTGGTAGAACTAGACAGAAAAGTTGAGAGGAAAGGAGGGATGTGAAGACCAAAACATCTTACTTTTTTTATTCCCCTTGGAATACAAATTTTGAGATGGGTCCTTCCAGAAAAGAGTCTTTTGCAGACTATGCCTACCTTGCCTCTGCAAAGACAAACTTCCCAGTGCTAGTCTTCAGTGCAAACTGGAACCAGTGCCTTTGGTTGCCTGATAATGCTTTAAGAAGTGGAGAATTAAATGACAAAACAAGGGGAAATGGGTTTAAGCTGAAAGAGGGGAGGTTTAGATGAGATATTAGGAAGAAGTTCTTCACTGTGAGGGTGGTCAGACACTGGAACTTCTTGCCTGATGATACTTTAAGAAGTGGAGAATTATTGCTGTCTTGATACAAAAAGTTATTTGTACTAACAGTTCCTGAGACTGTGTAAATCACTGGGTTCTGTCTGTTCTTCTCCCAATGAAGACAGTACTCATGAGAGAGAATTATTGCTGTCTTGATACAAAAACTTATTTGTACTAACAGTTCCTGGGACTGCATAAATCACTGGGTTCTGTCTGTTTTTCTCCCAATGAAGACAGTACTCATGAGAGAGCAGGCAGCAATCTGCGGTACTTTGAGAAGTTGCTGGAGAAGGAGAGAGAGGAGAAGGAGAAAGAGAAGTCAAACAAGACCATGATGACAACAGAACCAGTGGTGCAAAGTGGTGCCTATGAGAGGCCTCTTGACTACTTGCCAGAGCGTGATATCTATGAGGCCCTTTGCAGAGGTGAAGGGGTAAAAATGGTAAGAGAAAGGCAAGAATTTCCTGACAACACTGCCTTTGCATAAAGATGATCAAGCTTGTTGGGGCATGTGAAGTTTTTCCTTTGAAGCTACTTTTTTTTAAAGAAAAAAATTAAATGTATTTTTGTGCAGACTGAGATTTGTACCTTATGTCTTGGCCTCTCTAGCTGTTAATCCTAAACAGCAAAGCAGCCCTCAACCATACCTCTTCAGGGTTGTTGGAAATTGATTCTCCTCAGTCTCTCTCCTCAGCCATTTCAGATGCTGGCTGTACAGATATACTTGAAGGCTTTTTCCACTAACAGCTGCTTAGGCTTTTCCACACTTATGGAATCACATTATTCCTTCCCTTTTACATCTTAAAGACATCTCCTTCTGGGGAGACCAACCAGTCTCCAGGACCTCTCAACAAACATGGCTTTAATTCTCAGTGCAGGGAAAAGAATTAATTTATTCCATCTGCATAGTCTTAATTATAAGAACCAGACGTCTTTTACTGCCTGCTGTTTGTGCAGTTACTTGCTTAATCTGTAACCTATTATCATTTCATCCTCCTAAAGGTTAGTGTTTCAGATATTGCTCAGTGCTATCAAGTGGCATATGTTGGATTTTTATTTGCAGTAAATGCTGAATTGCTCATGCTTACCTCTTAAATTTGCTAGTCAGCTGATGGCTTTTGCAGTGTTAATGGAATGAAGCTCACTTTCTTTTTTTGTCTTGCCTGTTTTCAGTTCATGAAAAGTGGTTGAGCAAACGATGTTTTATTTGGCATTTTGTTTCAGACACCTCGAAGACAGAAAAGGCTGTTTTGTAGATACCATGATGGAAACAGAAACCCTCATCTGCTCATAGCTCCCTTTAAGGAAGAAGATGAATGGGATAGCCCTCATATTGTACGCTACTATGATGTCATGTCTGATGAAGAAATTGAGAAAATTAAACAACTAGCTAAGCCAAGGGTAAGTTTTCCCCTCTTCCATCTCGCTAATGACTGCTAATTCCATGCTTTAATCTCTATTAGCAAAGACTAGGCAAAGGATTTGAAAGATCTGGTTTCATACCACAGATGATACACTGCAGCTGTGAGCCTAAGGGGAACGATTTCGAAACTGCCTGGTGATGTAGGACCATAAAGCCCAGGCTCCTGAAGGTATTTATGCATTGTTGCACTTAATTATACAAAGTTCTCAGTATGTGGCTTTAGAAACCTTTTAGGAAACTAGAGACTAGATGTGGAAAGGTAGATGACTGACTGGCTTACAGGGATAGGAGCAGTTGATAAACCTTTAGCCTGCCTTTTGAAATGGAGAGGAACTTCAAAACAAAATTTAAAAAGCCCAAATCCCAACAGAAGTGGGAAGAAAAGTGTTTTTTTTTAGTTGTGCTAGAAGAATGTCTAGAGGTTTGTATTTTGCTTTGGGTAGCCTGGAATCCACTGCTGCTGTTTTAAACCAGAGCTGCACAGAGGCAGGCACTTTAGATGCCACAGTGCATCCACCAGTGTAACTGCAGTGTTCTCCTGAAGCCACACACAGCTTATTTGGAATAATGTGATACAGTTAACAAAAAATAGAGTAATCAATTGTGCTCTTTAGTAATTCCCAACCTGGAACTTGGGAAGGATGGATTGCTTGTAAGGATAAATGCACAATGCAGTCATTCTCCCAGAACACTTTAGATCTGACTCTTCCACCTAGATAAGCTGTCTGGGCAGCAGGGAAACAGATGTGACCACTTCAGTCTGCTGAGTGTAGATCCAACTTAAAGGCAGCAACTTTGGGAACTCTAGTTTTGATGCAATACCTGGTGCCCGTGGTGTGAATTCTAGTGCCTGTGCACACAATAAAAAAAAAGCAGCTACCTAATGTAAAGCTAATAATTATCTTGTCTGATTTTTCTGGAGGTGGAATTTCCTATCTAACTGTTTCCTTTCTGGCAAAAAAACCTATGGCAGTGTTGAGATCAGTAGTAGATGCTACACCTTACTTGTCTGTCAGGTCTGACAAGCATGTAAAACTAAACACTTCTATTTTTATAGATCAAGGGTTCATTTTAGAACTCTTTTAGCTACTGCTGTGAAATGTGGTACTAAAATTCCAGTCAAGAATTACCCTTCTGTATGTGTTCCTAAATGTAAACATAAATATCTAGTCAGAAATAGACTGAGAAACTGATGCTTCCTAAGACCATTAATAATTTGGGATGTTTGTGAAGCTGGACTTCTATGACTACCAGCCAGCTATGGGAGTGTTGGCAGAACACTCCTGTCTCGATGAGGGCTCTCACCTCCATAAATGGAGACTTTTTCCTATTACATCATACTAAAAAACTTCTAAGACCTTTAGATAAAATGGGAGCATTCAGATAGAGTGTGTCACCTAATCTATTTTATCAAATTAAGCACATTTGAAATAAGGCAGCTATTCATTTTTTGTTTGGTTTTCCCTTTTTGTTCGAAGTTGAACATAAGCTTTTCCATAAAACTTTGAGCCTTAAGTCTCACTGAATTTTTCTTATGCCACTAATGTCAGAGGAATTCTTTGTATAATCTATGTAGAGCAGAACTGGGATCAGTCCCTGTAAGAGCAGGTAAATGTTGTAGTCTTAAGATTCAGATGCAAGTTTTAAATTTAAAAAAAAAAGGCAAATATTATCTTTTAACTTAATTTTTCTAAATCTGTCTAAAGCTCATCTGCAGGAATAGCTTTAAATTCTGCTGAAAAAAATGGAAAATGCAAGTCCTGTGATGACATGCTCCTTCATAAATATAACTTAATTTCAGCCAGGAAATTTTAGTTAGTAATCATGGAAGCTTTCAGACAGAACTCTGAAGCAGTATGTTAGTTTTGGGCTCAGAAAGATGACCAATTCCTCTGTTCTAAAATGCATTTGCAAGAAACTTCTGCTTCTGGGTTTGGGTCCGAGCACCTAAACTGCAGTTTACACTTGCCAGTGGTTTTTGTGTTGCAAAAAACATCTGTACGTGATTGTGAGTAGCTGCATTCAAGTTTTCATGCTTGTTTTGCAAAATGCAATCACTTTTACTCCAGTTCCAAAAAGCAGTTCCAACTTTTCAGGCAATACATCAGAGCTGACTGGGAAGACTCAAGAAAATTCTTAACTTTTAACGGTGTGGATAGCATTGGGACAGATCTGCCACAAAATTGAGAACCTTATTCCCAAAGTTCTGGGTGCTACTTGCAATATAGACGTGCCTGAACAGGCCAACATATGGCATGGAGGGGGACACTTGAATATCTTGGGAGCTTGGTGCTGTAGGATTTCAGAAGGAAAAGCCAAAAGGGGAGTGCATGCTAAACTAGACAGACTCAAAAGAAGCTTCTGAGCAATCCAGGTGGGTTATGAGGACTCTTCAAAGCCCAGCAAATCATAGAATGGTTTGGGTTGGAAGGGACCTTAAAGATCATCTAGTTCCAGCCCCCCCTGCCATGCCTATTACAAGGCTGCTTTCTCCCCCCTGAGAGAAGAAGCCTCACGCTTATCAGTTGGTTGTAGCAAGTGAGGTATAAATTGGATGCCTTAAGTAAAGAGGCCTGCCTGTCAGAAAGAGAAATTTTCTGTTGTCATTCACAGGAAATACAGAATAATATGAATGTAGTCAGGCTTATTTTAGTTCTGATCCATTTAGATCAAATGTTAGGTGTGGAAATCAAGCAAGTATATACAAGCTTGAAAATGGCAGTGGAATGAAAGGTTTGGGAAGCTAAATTATATCCTAAAAGCTATGCTTCAGTGTACAAATGAAGAACACCATCCAGTCAGCCTGGCTCTTCTGTTATGATTTATGCAGGAGAAATCTGGAACAAAACAGCAGTGACTCAGAATTACAGGAACAGCTGTGCCAAGAACTCTTGTATAGGGACAAGACAGCTGACATGAATTGTAAAGCTGGCTGGAGACTTCTTTGAGGAAAAATGAAGGAAATAATGACTGTATACTCTGAAGAAAATGCAAATAAAAAGGCTTTCTCTAACCTATAATTAAGTGGAAGGAAGGAGGCATGATTTAAAGTGTTTGTGGTTTGCAGGAGATAAATTTATATGTGGTCTGAGTGTACAGTCAAAGAAAGGAGTGTCCCAGTTCTTGTTCTCAGCTGCAAGTGTAAAACCAAAGTGACCTGTTGTGTTACACTAGCAGTGGTCTGTCACTTTGACACCACAGCAAATCTGATAAGTTTTGCCAAATTCTAAGTTTTTCATTCAAATACAGGGATGTGGCCTGTGATGATGCATTACTGGCTGTTTAAAATGTGTAGGTGAACTGTGCTTTTCCAGAATTGCTTTCATAATGTAGTAACATTATCTTAAACTGTCTCTGGGAATTAAATATTCCAAGCATCTTCCAGCTGGAAAATCTGAGCATGGTAATGTTGAGAGTTGCCCTCAGGAGTTTTCTACTGTTGTGGATTTGCCTACCCCGTAATTTGAATTCATTCTGTAAAAGTTTTCACTTGTTTTTCACCTGAATGAGGTTGGGTTTTTCAGTCCACGTGAGGAACAGGCTGATTAAATTTATGGAGTACCCAATGATTTTTCTTTTTGCCATGAACTTGGGCTTCATATGTTGTTAACTTTTCTTGTTCCCTCTCACTCATATTGACTCCAGCTGTTTAAGAAAATGCCTTCAAAACCTGTTCAGCAAGCAGTATTTGTGGATTTAATGAATATCATGGCTTGTGCAGTCAGTCAGATTCTTTTGCCAGGATCAAATGCAGGTGATGGATTGTACTTGTGTTTCTGCATGTATTGCTCTAGCATAAAATCAGAACAAACTCTAGGTCAGAGCTATAACTTTCATCCAGTGATATATTCAAGTTGAACAAATTAGGTGTTGATTTTGGTTAAGATGAGAGCATTTTTTTTCTAACCTGTAGTTGATGTGTTTCTTCCCCCTTGGGATTTTTTTTGACACAGCTGTCACGAGCCACAGTACGTGATCCCAAAACTGGTGTCCTTACAGTGGCTAGCTACAGGGTATCAAAAAGGTAAGCACAGAGAAGAGTTTAGCTTTAAGGTTTTTGTGCTTAACAGCTGACATCTGCTACCTACAGCTGAAAATCTGAGTGCTTTGCATGTAGCAAAAGCTTGCACAACAATTAATTGCATGGTAAATGGCTCTCTGCCATCTGACTGGGGGCAAGAGAAACCTCCTGCCTTGGGAAATGGGTTGTTGTGGCTGGTATTACAACATAATGTGCTTCAATCCTTCCCTTCTCCTAGCTCGTGGTTGGAAGAAGATGATGATCCTGTTGTGGCCAAGGTGAATCAACGCATGCAGCAGATCACAGGGTTAACAGTGAAAACAGCTGAACTGTTGCAGGTTGGTACATTTGTCTTGTCAGACTCTGTCCTGGTAAAATGAGCTGGTGGTCAGGGTGATCTGGTGCTTATGGGGGTGTAAACAGAGGTTGGCTCTTATCCCGTCCCCCTTAGGGGTTCTGCTGTCTGCTGACTAAGCAGATGCAGTAGAGAAGGTGGGTATGTGTAGGGTGTTCCCAGCTGCTGCTGCTGCCTGTAAGGACCTGGCAAGTAGATGTTTTCCCTTTGTGTGCCAGGCAGAGAAGGGTGGAGATACCAAAGACATGGAAGATAACATTGTGCAGGAATCTGATTTACCTGTTTGTTTTGAGGGAAGTGGTTGCTGCTTATTTTCAAGTCTGCAGAAGTTGAACCTGCTTCCTAGTTGAACCTCTGAAAGACACAAATATTTTCTTATAGTTTCATATTCTTGTATGAAGTCTGATCTTTGGCTGTCTGTTGGGGAGAAGGAGTGGTGCAGCACTGTACCTTGGCCTCTTTACTGCTCCTCTTCCTCCATGCTCCTTGAATTCCTGTTTTAGAGCCTGATTGGTGTTGATTACTGGCTATCCACAGAAACCAGGTAATTGTGTAGTGATCTTGGAGACATGTTAAGTGCAGCCTCAGAGTAATTAAATCATAAGTTACGTGATCCTCAGATAAAGTAAGCAAAGTGGTGCTTCTAAGCTACTTTGAGCCTTCTGTGTTCCTGGGTGGTCATGTATATGTAACAGATGATACACATGTGTCTCAATCGAATTCTAGGCCACGTGTCTCTTAGTTTGGAGTCACATACTACAAAAATACACACACTCAGCTCCTTCCTCTTTAGAGGGGGGAGCAAGAGTGTGGCAGAACTAATGCTGCTAATTCATGTCAAACAGGCTGTTGTAGTAATAAGTAGAGTGCTGCCACTGAGAACCGTTTGGTGCTGAAAATGCTGTCAGTGAAACCCTTGAACTGTGAAAGGGAAA